>NC_142025.1:86807667-87005697 GCF_049901735.1 Notechis scutatus | reverse complement strand
TAGTATTTATAGCTCTTTAAAAATCCAGGCAGTCTTCTCCTTATTTTCAAATTCTTAATCCAATTTTTCCCTCTCCCCTTCCCACTCACAGCAAAAAAATTTTTTAAGTCTTTTTTTTTTTTAAAAACCATTCAGAAATCCTTATCTCTTCAATATTTAATTACCTAGATTTTCAGATTTCTCTTGTTGTTCCATTCGCTGTCACGTTAGGAAGGAGAGTGAAGGGAAAAAAACAACTTTCCCTTTTAGAATTCAGCGCCGCTTGTAACTCTCTCTGGAAACAATGTAGCAACTTCTCCGTAGCAATTTTCAAGCCCCAGGAAACTTTCTTATCCCTTGGCAACTCTCACGATTTCTCCGATTTTCTTCCTCCTGCACAATCTTATCTGTTTGGTGGTTTTCTTCATGGCGGCCATTACTGACCGCCGCCTCCGCCGGGAAAAGGGGGCTTGGCTGGGAGGGTCTGCATACACCCCTTTCACCCACCTTCCAGATCCCCTGTCTTCAGCTGTCCCTGCAGGGTAGCTATATCCCCCAGATCCAAACGGATCGGGGGAACCTTGCGAGTGAGCTCGGCAGGGGATCGCGCATGGGATCGCAAACTCTCGCCGCTGCCGAAGCTTCTCCTCGCAAACCGGAAGTCCCTCCTAACATCTTTTTTACATTGCTCCACCCTTCTTTTCAGTGCTTTATACTTACCACTGCTTAAAGTAGGGGAATTTTTAAAACTTTGTTTAGGACTTGGTAAATGGGAAGGAGAAGGCATTGGTGGTGCTGCAGGGACAGTGTTTGGGTTATAAGGAAGGGGTAAATACCTCCTACTTCCTGTGTCTTCCTCCTTCTCATTCACCATAAATAATTTGGCTTTATAAGATCCCTCTTCTCAGGCTCATTTGTCTGGGTTCCAAATCAGGGCATAATCTGTTTCATTTTCTAGTGTCTTACACTCTTTATTCTTTACATATTCATACAAATTATTACAAACAAAATAATCATTTGTTCCTAACCGGGGCCAACTTAAATTTGCATCCTCCCACCAAACAAAACAACACAAATTTACCATATCTTCTCTATTTATGCCCAATTTAGTAATTAATTTTCTATAGGGTGTTTTTTCCCATTCTTCAAGCAATTGCCCTAGGGGACTTGAAGAATCAATTTTTAATTTTGGATTTTAAACAATCTTCACATATTTCCCTTGTGATCCATGGGAATTGCCCATGGTTGGTTACCAGACTGGAGCAATCCTTACTAACATGTTCCAGTGAGACCTTCATACACATACACAGTTGGCACCTGGCCAGAGCAAAATACACCCCTTACTGCCATTAAAGATCTGTCTCTGCCTGGAGAGCCTGAATCTCCTCCCAGCAGATGCTAGCTTTTTAAAGATCCAAACTCTTACCTACAAATCCTAAATCTCCCAGCAAACGCTGGCTTATTTTAAAGATCAAGATCTATAGATTCGATCTTCAATACAGCCAAAGATCTGCTAAGGTCGTCTCCATACACTCCCACACAAGTCTCAGATTCTCACACCCTACCTAACCCTCTTTTCTCTTGGGACCCACTGGAATTGCCATAGTTAGTTACCAGTCTGGAGTAATCCTTACCAACTTGTTCCAGTGAGACCTTACACCAGTCTTGTCCAACCCGCGGCCCACGGGCCGCATGCGGCCCAGGTCGCCTCATAATGCGGCCCAACACCCACCCCAACCTTCATGAAAGATCCAGCGAGGAGGAGGAGGAGAGGCAGGTGCGAGGCGGGGTGAGGCGAGCAACAGAAAAGGCGGGCAGCCGCAGCCCAAAAGTCCCGCCCGCCACCTCCTGCTGTTGCCGCCGCCGCCACCGCTGCTGCTTCTGCCGCCGCCGCCCGCCGCCGCTGCTGCTTCTGCCCCGCCACCGCTGCCGCCGCTGCTGCATTTGCAGGAGGAGAGGTAGGCGTGAGGCGGGCGCAGCTTTCTTCCCCCCTCCCCCCGCAAAATTTGGCCGGAAAATTATAAAATAAAAAATAAATAATTTTTAATAAATAATTAATAATAAATAATAATTTTATTTTATTTTATTTTATTTTATTATAATTTAATTTAATTTAATTTAATTTAATTTAATTTAATTTAATTTAATTTAATTTAATTTAATTTAATTTAATTTAATTATTTAATTTAATTTAATTTAATTTAATTTAATTTAATTTAATTTAATTATTTAATTTATTATTTAATTTAATTATGTGCGGCCCAAACCAAATTTTCATCTTCTAATGTGGCCCAGGGAAGGTGAAAGGTTGGACACCCCTGACCTATATTGTTGCCATGGTTCTGGGAATTCTATGATGTCAGGAATCATGGTAAAATGATATCACAGCAGTGGCATTCTCCTGCAGCCTTCGTATGGAATATCATGTGGTTGCTTGGTAGCTGCATAGAATCACTTCAATTGTTGGCTGCAATATTCCAAGGCATCCTTCACTTGGGTAAAATGAGCAAGAGGATATGGGCATCATGAGACGTGTTGCCCCCTCTGTGACCCAAATTTTCCTGCTTGGAATTCTATTCGTGTATTTTGAAAGGTTGGACGGATTCATATTTCTATGCCCAGCCTCCAACATTAATTGTAGAAGGAATACCAATTCTCCCAATTATAACAATGTGTATATTCCAGAGACAATTGGTAATTCCATTGAATTTCTTAAATTATCAATTTTGAAATTATGGAGTAGATTAACTCAATCAAATCCTCATGAATATTTGGATGAAATGGGATCTCATGAAAATCTGCTGAAAAAACTATACAAATCATCCAATGTCCTGCAAGTGGCACCCAAAGCAAAAATAACCAAAAATGAAGGTACACAAACATTGGAAGTCCAAAAGGATTTAACTACAGAAATTTTGGAAGTTTCTAGTGACATAAGCCTGAGGCCTAAAAGCTATTTACAAGGGTTAAAGAACCATCAGAATATGGTACAGAGAGATCATTGGCTTCAAATAAGAAAAAGCAAAGGGAAAACTCATGAGTTGAAGGTTCAAAAGGAAACACCTACAGGCATTTCAGAAGCTCAGATGGTTAAGAGGTGGCCGAAGGTGACTCTCAAAGAAAAAATAAGAGAAAACACAGAGAAAACTCATGAGTTGGAGATTCAAAACGAAGCGCTTACAGAAAATTCAGAAGAACTGAAGGAGAAGCAGTGGTTGAAGGTGAGTCTCACAGGAAAAATCAGAGGAAATAGAGAGAAAACCCACGTGTTCGGTATTCCTACAATAATGTCAGAATCTCTGAAAATTAAAAGATGGCCGAATGTGACATTCAAAGAAATAATAAGAGAAAACAAAGGGAAAACTCATGAGTTGAAGACTCAAAAGGAAATGGCTACAGATATTTCAGAAACTCTTAAGGTTATAAGGTGGCCGAAGGAGAATCTCAAAAAAAAAATAAGAGAAAACAAAGGGAATGATCATGAGTTGGGGATTCAAAAGGAAATGGCTACAAATATTTCAGAAACTCTGAATGTTAAGAGATGCCCAAACGTGCTCAAGGAAAAAATCAGAAGAAAGAAAGAGAAAACTCAGGAATTGATGATCCAGAAGGAAGTAGCTACAGAGATTTCAGAAACTTTAAGTGTTATAAAACTGAAGACTAAAAACCCTGTTAAAAGGTTAAAATGGTACCAAAAAAAAATACAGGAAGATCTTGAGGTTGGGAGAAATGAAAAGGAAAAAACAGGGAAGCCTGTAGCACTACTAGATGCTCAGCGGGTTTCTTCCCTTAAGAGTCTTGCTCAAGTATCAGTTCACTCCTTACAGAAGCGTTCCATTTTACATCTTCCAACTCAGGTGCCTCCTTTGACTTTTTCTTTTGTAGTGCATGATGGTGGTGAGGAACAGACTGGTAAAGTGGTCTTTGTTCTTAAATCTGGCAAGACATCAGCAAGCCCCAGCCATGTAAAGAACACTGGAATCAGCAAACAGGCAAAAGAGACAAATACTCAGAATGAACAAATTGCAGAGAAACGTTTGGCGAAGCAACTTAAGTCTCAGGAATCAAGAAAGGAAAAGCTTCTCAGACACTTAATAATTAAAGGAAGCCACTCTAAAATTACTACTGAGGAGTCTGCAATTTTAAAAAAACTGTTGCCTGATGAGCCATATTGGAAGCCTCATGGACACTACTACACCTCTGCTCCCCCTTCATTTGATTTTTTGACAACCAGTAATAATTTTGTTCTTCAGAATTATGCCTTTGAACCTGAGTGGAAAAAAACACTGGCAGGTATCTTTCCAAACAAGATTCTCAGGGATATAATTGCCAAGTTTATGCGTGTCCTCAAAATAGACTGCAAAAAGCCCATTACCAAGAAGTCTTGTCCTGAACTCATCCATAAAATGGGTCGTTTCCTGATAAAATTCACTACATCAGCAGACATGGAGAGGTTATCTGCTCGGAAGACTTTGCCTGCTAGAAATGAAAACAATATTCCTTCAGTAAGCTTCAGAAAAATGGAGAAGCCCCCTCATAAGGTAAAAGCAACCTAGATAAGTAGTCCTAACAAGTGTACTCTTAGGAGTCCTACCAAGACTTGGTTACCTAGAAGTACCTCTTTTTTTCCCAGGAGACCAAATTGGTGTAAATTATTTGCACATTCATTTCTGTAAAAGCAGTTACTGATCTAGAGCAGGGGTGTCCAACCTTTCACCTTCCCTGGGCCACATTAGAAGATGAAAATTTGGTTTGAGCCGCACATAATTAAATTAAATAATTAATTAAATTAAATTAAATTAAATTAAATTAAATTAAATTAAATTAAATTAAATTAAATTAAATTAAATTAAATTAAAATAAAATAAAATAAAATAAAATAAAATAAAATAAAATAAAATAAAATAAAATAAAATAAAATTATTATTTATTATTAATTATTTATTAAAAATTATTTATTTTTATTTTATAACCTCCGCCAAATTTATGGGGGGAGGGGGAAGAAAGCTCGCTCGCCTCACGCCTACCTCTCCTCCTGCAAATTATTTATTTTTATTAATTTTCCGGCCAAATTTTGCGGGGTGGGGGGAGGGGGAAGAAAGCTCGCACGCCTCACACCTACCTCTCCTCCTGCAAATGCAGCAGTGGCGGACAGCGGTGGCAGAAGCAGCAGCGGCGGCGGTGGCGGGGGCAGAAGCAGCAGCGGCGGCGGCGGTGGCGGGGCAGAAGCAGCAGCGGCGGCGGGGAGGGGCAGAAGCAGCAGCGGCGGCAGCGGGGGCGGGGGCAGAAGCAGAGGCGGGGGCAGAAGCAGCAGCGGTGGCGGCGGCGGTGGCAACAGCAGGAGGTGGCAGGGCGGGACTTTTGGGCTGCGGCTGCCTGCCTTTCTGTTGCTCGCCTCGCCCGCCTCGCACCTGCCTCCTCCTCCTCCTCGCTGGATCTTTCATGAAGGTTGGGGTGGGTGTTGGGCGCATTATGAGGCGACCTGGGCCGCATGCAGCCCGCAGGCCACGGGTTGGACAAGCCTGATCTAGAGTAAAAGCCCTTTTAGATTGCTTATAGTACGTAATGTGCGAACACCATTTCCCTGTATGATTCCCATGTCCGTACTACTCAAGCAAAAGCGACATGTGTATTTATGTAAAGTTCTTACAGATGCCAATCAGAGTCTGGGGAAAGTGGCTTATAGCACAAGGGTAAAGTAATTGAAACCTGAAAACAAAGAAAAACAGAATTAAAACAGATTTCAGATGAAATGATATGGTTTTAAGAAAACTGGATTGGTAGAACAGTTGTTGCTTTTAAAGGGTAAGTGGACCCAAATATACTTTATCCCCCATGAGGAATGGAGCATTTTATGGATTGGAAGAACTGCAAGAGTCTGCAATATCTCTTGTGTAAAGATGATAACTGGTTTTTAAAGGAAAAGGATTTACAAAACAATGGTAGAGTCCAACGTTTCCTGCACAAGATGATGATGGACCATTGTCTCTGGAGGGATTTATCAACTTAATTCCTGCTTTTGAATGTTTTTTTTTCAAAAAAAAAATTATTTCGATCTACATATAACAACAATACTTTAACAGTGTGGCATCAATATATATCATACATCTCTCATTGCATATATTCATATTAATTCATACATTCTGCAATATTTATTTTCAACCGTACTCTCTCCAAATGCCTACAACCATATCAATTAAACATACCTAGTAATTTCATTATTCAATTTTCTCCCTGTTTCCATTTTGTTTTTTTAAATAAAAAAATCTCATTTGGGAAGCAGTACGGTTCCAGGTTTCACATCTCAATACAAACATGACCATAGCTACCTATTCATTTTATTTGTTTAATTTCATAAATGCATCATCCTTGTCATTATTAAATATTAAACTTATCCAATCCCAATTCATGTTCTCATATCTTATTTTACAATATTATCTAAAATTCTCTTCTCAATTCTATGTTCATTTATTCATTTCCAAATCCTGATATATCTCCTTCCATTTTTCTTAGTATATTCTCATATCTTATTTTACAATGTTATATAAAATTCTCATCTCCTTTCTATTGTCATTTCTCATATTTTTTTCTGTCACATCATTTTATCAATCCTTATCTGTAAATAAATTTGTCCCCTCTAGTTAGTAATTCGAGCTAACCACCTTCATTCTTAATATCAATCTTCCTATCTAGTATAAAACACAAATATATATATTTTTCTCAGATTCCGCATTATATTTTCTCTAGTAATCTATACATTACAAAATACTATTTTCAATATATTCTTATACATCCCAACATATTGCCTTGCAAAATCCCCTTCCTTATCCCTTTTTTTTTCACCCATTATCTCTTACTCTTTGAACAATGTACCTTCTTTTCATCCTTGTTTGTTTCCTGTTCTTCTTTATTTTCTGGTCCTTTCTCTTAATTTCCTTTCCCCCATTCTTATTCCCTCCTTTTTCTCATTCAGTTATTAAACTTTTCTCTCTCCCTCTTTTGATTTTTCTTTTGCACTTCCTTTTTCTCCTTTTTCTTTCTGTCTTTAACAATTTTCCGAACCATTCTCCCTTTTATCATCCCATCAGACCAAATTTTTTAATTCTAATTCCCCCCCCCACCACCACCACCCGCTTAAATAATTGTTGTTCGTTTTATTCTTCTAAATTGGCTTCTTCTTTATAGAACTCCTCCACCTCTGGGTTCATTGTGTTCTTGTGTATTGGTCACCATTTCTAATTTCTGTAGTACATAATTACACATTTCAAGTTTGATTTTTATCATGACCCTTATATCTTGCATAGCCGATCTTATGTCTTGTGAGTCCAGTCTTGTATCAACAAGTAGCTCTTCTATTATATCTTCTCCTTTTTTCTTTTTCTTTCCTCTTCCTTAATAGCTGAAATCCTCTTAGATATATTTAATCCCAGAGTCCAGTATATTATTTCAACCAATATCTTTTGAGTTTATTTTCAACAATTCATACGCTTGAATCTTTATTCCAAATCTTCTAATTGGCCTCCCAACTGTTTCCCAAATTACTGGGTGGTTCTATGACAATAATAAAGTACCTTTTATTTTCTTTCAAGTTCCAAGATCCAAACTCTCAAAAAGACCAGACACTTATTTTAAAACATACTAAAGTTTTCCTGTACCATCCAGGTGGCACTCTTGAGTCTTTTTCTTTTTAGCTTTTTTTGTTGAATATAATATTTTTATTAAGTTCACTAATTTCAGTCATTAGCTATTCTTTTCAACACACTCAATTCCAGCATTTAGTTATGCCCTTTAAGTGCCCACAGTTCAGTATATGTCCAGTTTAATTGTTAAACCTTTGTGTGTTAACGTATTTTCCTTTAAATTCTCCTCCAGATTAGTCCAATAAAATAATCAAATCCAAATTTAAAAACCAATTTCTTTCTCACTTTCTCTGGTCGCCGCTTCCACACACTTTCCTCCAAAATAGCCCTTTAATTTGATACCGGGTACCTCAAAAGCGATGTCCTTTGTCTGGTTCACACTCTGCTCACTACTTCTCTCTGCAACACAAAACTTAGTTTCCCGGAGTATTCTTCGTCTTCGTGGTGGCCATTTTAGGACCACCACTGCAGCTTGCCTTTGGGAGGGATTTTCCTGTCAGAGAGGAGAGTCGCAGCTTCCCTCGACCCTCCAGGCGATTTCCTCCTTCTTCACCACCTCACCAGGGTGGCTCCAGCAAATGAGTTCGGGTGAAACTGCACACGATGGTGGATTCCGCACTGACACCGACAAGGAACAAACCGGAAGTCCCTGCTTTTTAATGTTGACAAGCTGTTTTAAAGGGACAGAATGGATACTGTAATAAATATCTATAAAGATTTTGTTAATAGTAAATTTGGCAAAAGTTTCCTAAACAATAGGTGAAAATGAAACTTTGAAAATAATATGCAGTACATATCTATTTTCAAAAAATAATAAATAAAATCTACTTTAATTGAGATTTTTTGTAATAATCCACACACAGCATTGCACATAAAGAAATAATCATCGCTTGTTTACCTAATTCCTGGCTACTTTTTAAAAACATTTTTTACCTAGACACATGTGGTTTCTCCCATGTCCTAACAGCAATAATACTTTTCCCATCTATATTTATAGGAGTATGTTTGGTCAGTGGTTGATGAAAATTTTGTTAATGTTTTGTAAACTTATTTTTTTATAAAACATATTATTTGCTTTCTTTAATAATTTCAAAGTGGGTTTATTATGGGCTTGCATTTATAAGATTCTGCCGATATAATCTAATGTCAGGTTTTGTGGGGATAATAGATGCTTTGGCATTCAGATTTCAGACTCTTCCATCTGTCTGGTATTCAGAAAACAAAATAGGTAGGGAAAAGTGGCCAAGGAAAATTACAAGATTGCTTGGAGGGGAACAAAAGGTCTGAAACTTGCCCTTGTCTTGCCTTGAGTTTACCATAAATTGGTAAGGGCCTCTGGTATGGCAAAGTATAAATCAATAATAAACCAGGATTCTAAATTCGAGGTAATAAAACATGCTTAAAACATATTATGGATTAGTAAACTAACTTCAAGAAATGGGTTTAGATTATAGGTGTTGCTAAATTTTTATAGGTGTGATATGGGCTAAGACATGCACAGTAAGCAAATTCTAGCTTAACATTATCTGAGATCTAAGCTGTTAGAGAACAGTCCAATATATACTGATGAGTACAAGTTGCCTTCTATATCACTAGTCAGGATGAAGAAAAGTTGCAATACATGAAAACCTATCTTCCATTTTGGTTCTCTTTGTTTAACCTTACAGATAGGAAAGCAGAGAATGCTACAAAGAATTGGCAGGAATGGCAAATTTATTTACATCCTATTGGCTCTTTCAGTGACTATATTTATAATGATTATTATTGCAGTACCCTTTATAATTAAGGTAAGCTAAAATATTTTACTAGAGAACCTTATATTCATTTATTAACCCACTGTACCTCAAAGCTCAGTAATGAAAAAGTAAACTTTTCCAACTCTCAATATATTGCTTTCGTGAAGAGATAACATTTCCTTAGTATTTAAGGGAGACCACATTAGTGCAGCAGGATTTAATATAATATATTCAACCTTAAAGAGCCAGAGCAGATGCGACAATGATATACCAAAATCACAAGAAAGGGTAGGACTGTTTTTGTAAAAGGTGAGGGGGTCAAATAGAGATAACTAAATGGGTGTATAGATTTGGAGTCATTCTACTCCCAAGTCCAATAGGGAACATCTGGCTCATAGGCTTGATTTGGTCCATAAGACCTTCTGACAAGGCTTATCAAACCATGTTGGAGACCACAGATCTTTTTACACACAGAAGATGGAGAAAAGGAAGAGTTTCTTATTGAGAAAAAGAGAAAAAGCCTAGACAGTCATTGATTCTTTTTCCTCGCCATGTTAAATCTTTACATTTATGCCTCACAATCACGCCTCTCTTTTTGGATTAAACAGATCTATTCTCATCAAACTGCCAAAGGAATGGAAGGGACCCCTCTGGAAAAACGGTAACTCTTGCCTGGAGATGCTTAATTATTTGCAACACTCTGCTCTGAAAATCCTCTTTATGAGGACCAATCTCAAGATTGTTGGGAAATGCACCTGTGAGTTTCATTTTTAAAAAGCAAGTTTAAAAAGCACAGGATGCTGCAAGTAAAAGTTGAAAACACCAAGAACGTTGCTGAATAATCTGCTTTTTCCTGGCTGAATTTGTATGTTTCGCATTGACTTCCTGTTACATTCCTCAGCTGGTGGTGTTTCCCTCTCATCTTGGCCACTTTAAACAATTTTCAGTGCTGAATGAACACTACATTTGAGATTGGCAGGTGGGCATGTATGCTAACAAAGCCAAAAATAAGTGAAGGCCCAAAGGGATACAGGGTTGCCTGCAAGGTGCAGCCTTAATCTTTGGAGACAATTGCAGGTGTGTGTTTCAGCATAAGAGGCAATTAAGCCTTCTACTGCCTGCACACTACTTGTACCCGCACAGAAGAGTCTGGTGACTGAAAAGGCCTTTTGTGTCCGTTTTGAGAAATGGAAATAAATACATCTTTCATTTATATGATAAGAGTTTGTGTATCCTCCAAAGAAATGTATGCCTATTTTGTTTGCACATTGCCAAAGGGTTTTATCTAGGCTAAGATCTCACTATTTTTCTTTTTAATTGTTTGTTTAAGGACACTTCTGGATAGGATGGAGAGAGGTACACTTGAAAAACAGGTCTGTAAATGCAGAAGCAACCACTGGTGATCTGCTACTTAGTTCTCTTATTGGATCTGAAAAGCATGGCCCCACATTTCCAAAAGTATTACAGATGTGGCTTAGGAAGGCCTGAATTACTGAGCCTTAATAATAATAATTAAATAAATGTGCCAGGATGCTGAGTTTTTAAATTTTTTGCAAGCTCCCTGGAGTCATTTAGAATCACTTGGGAGCATATTAAACTCAATGAAGCTTACTTTTGAGTACGTAGGATTAGGATTGGGTTGCAAGTGTTTAACATAGGTTAGCTCTTACTGGAAAACTGATGTCTAGAGCCATCTGTTGTGCTCTCTGTAAATATAACTGTTCCTGTTTAAAATTACCTGTTTTAAAGTCATCTGAAGCATCACTCCATGTCGACAGTAGTGTGGCTAGAGATGGCAGCTTCCCAGCTGTTCCTCCTGAATATTCCAGTTTCCCCCACTTCTTACCATTTCTTCTGGATACTGTAAGACAATCAGTTGCCTTCAGGAACAGGAGGCACCCTTATTTTCTGCTCATGTAGAAGTCTTTATTTTTATTAATTTATTTATTTGATTTGTCAATTGCTTACAAGATAATAGTTATAAGGATAAACATGGTTATGAATACAAGAAATGAGTACAAATAAGAAACAATAGGACAGGGATGGTAGGCACTTTGGTGCGCTTATGCACGCCCCCTACAGACCTCTTAGGAAAGGAAGTCTAAGGTTAAAGTTTTGGGGGTTTGGGGAAGTAATTCAGAACCACTGTAGCTTCTCTGTGTAGAATGAGAAGAAGGCCATTGTAACAGCCAGTGGTCCTGAACCCAGCCTGTCCTACACCTGGATGACTGATAATTTCAAATATCCAAATATATGCTGTAGTATTTAGAAAAAAAAATATTTTGAATCATTTTGTTAGACATTTTCAGGGGTGGGATTCAAAAATTTTAACAACCGGTTCTGTGGGTGTGGCTTAGGTAGTGGACATGGCTTGGTGATCATGTGACTGGGTGAACATGGCTTGGTGGTCATGTTATTGGCTGGGCGTGGCCAACTCAATATCACTCACATTGAGGTATGCATCTCCTCGCCTGGCCTCTCATGACTGTGGGGATGCTGCAACAGTCATAAGTGTGAAAAATGGTCATAAGTCACTTTTTTCAGTGCCATTGTAACTTTGAATGGTCACTCCACACAAGCAAAGTACCAGCAAAGGAGGAAAAGAAACTCCAGAGACGTTCCTGAGACAGGAAGTCTAGTCCTGCCAAGAATGTAATAAGGGTTAATGGAGAGGCAGTTTCTGTAAGCAACACCAGAATGTTTCCTTCCTGCCTTCCTTACAGGATTATGCCAGTAATGTCTTCTAACAACTGGTTCTTCGAACTGCTTAGAATGTTAACAACTGGTTCTATCGAATAGGTGCGAACTGGTAGAATCCCACCCCTGGACATTTTATGACATACTGCAGTTCCCACATTGTGCCAAACAGTGGATGAACAGAACATTATTTCTGGAATTTATCACAATAGCTGGATTCACAAAACTTGAAAGGAAAATATGACTTGTTTGTAACTTAATGTGTGAAGTGTCAAGTGAACAAACCATGTTGTACAGTGTTGTGTATTTTGTGTATTTTTCTATTATTCCTGTGGGATTTTTCCAGAAGAAAAGTTTTGCTACCACCAATTGTGACTTAATAAATATACTAAGATTAACAAACATGGTTTGTGGAGGTTCTGTATACTTTTCCAGCTCTTTCAAACCCATTAACTTAAGAAATTGCATGCATGAAGGAAAGCTGGTCTTTTGAAAAGATCCCATAGGAATAAAACTGATGCACACAACTCACTTAAACCAGAGTTGTATCAATCAAGTGAATTGATAAAAGCCTCATTCCCAAACAACATTAAGGCATACATCTATTTCATAGCTCATAATTAAAACAAATTAAATAACATATATTAAGCCCAAAACCACTCGCAAAGTTTGGGAATGCTAGGACTTGGGGAATATTTTTAACTACAGCTACTAACTACTAAGGTTACTGGCAGAAATACAAAATATGTTCCAGGATTATCTAACATAAAGATAAAACTGGTGTTTGTGTAATTGGACACCTAATTAGGAGTTATCAATTGCTCTAATTTGCTAGACGTGTATTCCTTCAGCTAGATCTTCCATTCCAGTAACTGGAATTTGAATTTGAGATACAAAGAAAATGATAATGCAATATGAAAATTGAAATCTCAGGCTGAAATCCTATGACCATTTTTAATATCCTTTCCTCAGACACCAGCATCAGAATTTGAAAAGCCTCTTTGGTTTAAAGATATGTATCAACCTATAGATGAAGTAAAGAAAAAAGACATGATTGACAAATTACATGATGAGTCTTCAGAAGAGGTTTCAGAAGAGGAAAACATATACACTTGGGCTAGCGTAAGGTATTGTTTCTTCTCTTTTCTCTTCTCTTTATTTTTCCTTTCCATTTCTTCCCTTCCCTTTCTTTTTTTCCTTGGCACATATTTTTTTAAAAGACACCTGAAAAAATATGATGATCATGATGCGTTGTCATGTCCAGCTCTTGTTAATTCTATGGGCCAGGCTTTTCCACATCTTTCGATCTTTTCTACTCTGGCTAATGTCAGATTTGATGCTGTCCAGCCACCATGTTCTTTGATGGCCTGGCATCCTTTTACCACTAACACTTCCAATATATATTTGCTGTCTCCAGTAAATTTCCCTGCGTGACATGGCCAAAGTAAAATTACAGAGGGAATAGTCCATTTTGTGAGATAGAGGACATTTTAATTTTTTTCATTATAAAATTCTTTGGGCATATTTGGATTTATCCAAATGTATATTACCGGAATGCACTTTGCATGGAGTTGTCCTTGAAGATCACTTCAAGTGCCCTTGAGGGCAACTCAGATGTTACAACTGGTCCAAAAGGCAGTGGCACGTGCACTTTTTGTTGTTCCTCTGTTTTCCTCTGATACACCTCTGTTGTATGAGCTGTGTTGTCTTCCAGCTTCCTTCTGGATATAATTCAAGGTGCTGGCTGCCACTTTTAAATCCTTACATGGCAGGAACCAGGATCTTTGCGGGGTCCTTTCTTTCTGCCCATCCTAATAATCAAATAGGATAGGTATGTTCCAGGTCCCTTCCCTGAAGTCTTGCCCTCTAGTGGAAGCTTGTTGGAATAATCTCTCTGAAATGATTCAGCAAGCCCTCACTCTTTTAGTCTTTTGGAAGGCTGTCAGTACCTGTGCTTTTACCCAGGTTCAAGGATGGAAAAAAGAATATCTGAAACTGATGGTAGTACATCCCAAGGGGATGAGTAAGAAGACTGGTTTTTGTTTTCATTTTATGGTCTTATTGTACTGTCTTATTTTACTATGAGTCACCCAGAATTATGGGCAGCCAGGCAAATATTCTAAATAAATAAATTGAATGGAGGTAAAAGTGTGGCATTTTACAGAATTGCTTGCATTCTTCTTCCTTAACAACAACTCTGCAAAAATGAACAATATGTGAAACTGTAGAGGTTGCCCTTGCAGAGTGCAAAATTTGGATGTTCTATTCATATACTGTTTCTGTACTTTGCTGGGGATACTAATTGCTTTTTTTGGCTATGGCTGTTTTCTCTGAAAATGGGCAGAGGAAATGTATGTAATATTGTTTAGAAAATAAGTTTGTTTAAAACCTTCAAGTACAAGAGTTGTACATGAAGAACAAATCATTAAAGTTGCAAAAAAAATCCCACCTTAGTACAACAAACTCTAATTTCTGTTTTTCTTTATTTATCAGACCTCCACAAATCGCTGAGTTTCTACCTGTGGAAAATATGTAAGTGTTTACATGTGCTACAAAAGGGTTACTAATATTGTTTTCCTGTTTAATCTTTCTTTTCTTTTCTTTTTTGAAAATTTTATTTGGGTTTTCACAAAAAAAATACAAATAAAACATCTTTTTTTGAAAATAGCATGGTCCCAGGTTACACTTCTTCATACGGACACAAACTCAATTTCATGCTCACTTTTTATGTTCTATTCCATATCTTATTACTGTTTTATATTTTCTACATAGTTTTTCTCCTTTCTTAATTTTCTCAATTTTATTTTAATTATCTCATATCAATTCAAATCATTATATTTATACTTTTGTCTGTCCTGTTTCAATTTCATATTTTCTTTTCTCATTAAACAAAATTTCTCCTGTTGTTACTAATTGGAGTATGACACCTTTATATCTTTTAATTTTATCCATTCAACTCTTATTTAAACTTCAATATATACCTTGAGGTTATAACATTCAATATAATACATAACTTCCAATCAAATTCTGCTTGGTACATTCTTAAAATACACAGTATATTCTTAAAAAGTGATTATAAATATATGTAATTAAAACACTCATTCCATTCCAATTCAATTCTATCATTAATATTCATTAAAGTCTTAACTTCTTTAACATTACTTTTCAATTAAATATCATCCATCCTTGGGAACACTTATGAGGTTTCCGTAATTAATTTGTTTTCCCCCCTATTTCTCTTCCCTTATATTTTATAAAACATTAAATAATTAAAATGTTCCCATCCTTTCCTAATTCAGTTGTCTCATTCATTTTATTTCATTTATTTATTAACTATCATTTCACTAGATTACAATAACTATTTTATCCATCATTTTAATCATACATTGTTTCATATTTTCTAAAATTATTTCTATTTCTAATATAACAATACTATCTTACGTATCTTTGCAGAATCCCTTTTTCAATTACATTTTCACCCATTATCTCTAAATAGGCCCTGTTTCGCCATATCTTGTTTCTGTCCTTCATAACTTCTTTTCCTTTCCTTCTTCCCTCTCTTCTTCTCCCTCCCCTTTTTACCCTGTTGTCTCTCTAGTTCTAATTCTCTCTTCTGTATTCCTCTCTTCTGTTGCTTTCTAATATTATACTTATTTTTCAAGTTATTATTCCTTTTCTTGGTGGTTTTTTCAACTCTTAAACTTTTCATTCTCTTTCCCCCCTTTTCTTCCCCCCCACATAAAATTACTTGTTTATTAAAGATGGCTTCTTCTTTGTCCCAGTCTTCTTGTTCTGCAGGCATTTCTTGTTGTCTCTCATAGTTCGAGATCTCCATTTCTAAGAATTGAAATATGAAGCCAAAAGAACCTCTCCCTTCTTGTGCATCTTCTTTGTACTTTTTAAGTTCAATTCATCTAAAAGTAGTACCATTTTAAAACACTTTTAAACAGCCACCCAATTGATTTTAGTCATTCAAATGCAATAATCCAGAGATCACCAAGTAATCCAAATACTCCCAAACTGTTTCTTCATGCTTCTTTTTTCCACTTTCTCTTCCTGGGGTTCTACTATTTTGTAGCCAAGATTCAGTTAAAATGTATCTTTTAGAAGTCTTCTTGTAGTTTTACTGTAAAATCCTTTTGTCTCCTCCCTTTTTTCCAGATCCTGCCCTTTTATTCTCTTTTTCTCCTTTCCTACTTTTAAAAGGTTTTAAGTATCCAGAAATCTTTATTATCCCTTTGGCATTTTATTTTCAGCTTAAATGCCTATTGATGTCAAAGTGGATTTTTTTTTTCAAATTTCTTATTCAGATCTCTTAGTTGTCAGTATAGGGAAAGGGAGAGAAGAAAAAAAGCCAAATCCTTTCCCTTTTCTCTCTCCTTCGCTGCTTCAGAATCTTCTTTGGGAACAATGTTACTTTTTAGTTTAAATTCCAGGGTACCTTAGTTGTTGCTTTTCCAATTCAACCCGGTCAGCCAAAACTTTCACTTCTTATCTTCCTCCTGCACATTCTTTTCCAGTCGAGTTCTTCTTTGTGGTGGCCATTTCTGACCACCGCTGCAACCGCCTTCGGGAAAGGGAGTAATGGCCAGCTGAGGAGGAGAGATGCGGCTCTCCTCAACCCTGCTGGCAGTCTCCCCCCTCTTCACCACCTCTACGGGGTGGCTTAGCCCTGAAACCAGCTGGCTCAGGGCGCTCCAGCGGCGAGCATGGATTGAAAATGTGCATGATCGCGATTTCGGTCTGTCCGTGAAGACAGTCAAACCGGAAGCCGTCCCTGTTTAATCTTTCAAGTACGACAGCAAGCCTTCTGCATTTTTGTTGAGATGAAGTTATTAGAAGTTCTTAGAGTGTTGTTTCCAACCTAATTGAGTAACCGAGCAGAGTTAAAGATATTGTAAGAATAAATTATGGTACTGTTGGAAGAATTATCCTTCTGGGTTCAGTTCCAAGTGGGGAAAAAGACACTGGAAACATGGAGGCTGTTTGGAAAAATGGTTAATGGTGGACAAGACCACATGGCTTGGAGCTCCAAAGTGAAAAAGATGCTTTAAGATTTGGGTGAAGGAAAAGAAAGAAAGATATGCTGAGAGTCCCTGGGTTTCATACCCTCTGTTCGGATTTGAATTTGAGCTTGTATTCTGATTGGTTGTCAAACTCCCATGGGGCCATGCAGGGACAACTCTGTAGGCTGTCCTGAGTCCCAGGATTGGGTGAGCCTTGCTGGATGATGATGTAATGAAAGGGCTTTGGGCAATTCCTATTATAGCTCTACCTGGAGTAGACATTTGTTATGTAAAATAAGCTGGCCCAGGCCAGAGTAATGGTCCATTAGCAAAGATGGGGAGGGGCTGAGTTTCTGCCTCTTTGAGTTTCTATTTTTTTAGTGGAAATATTCTGCATTTTTAATATTTCCTAGGATATTTCATTTTTCTAGGAGAGGGGTAGGTGCTAAATTCCTACAATACTTCATTGAATTTCATAATTTTGAATATATTAGGTATTTTATACTATATATATAAGGGCTTACCCCAGGCAATAAAGTATTTTATTTTCAAACGTAACTATATTGTCCTCATATTTTAGCAAGTGTAAAACTAAAAACAGCCACAATTGATAGAGATCCAGTTTGGTGCCGTGGTTTAGGCACCAGAAGAGAAACCAAGAGATGGTGATTTCTCATCTCACTTTGGACATTATGCCAGCTGAGTGACCTTTTATCAGTCACTCTGGGAAGGAGGGAATGGCAAACTACTAAGAAAACTGCAGGGACAAGTCCAGGCCAATATGAAGACAAACAGAGGTTGTTAAATCAATAAATCCACCCCAAATATTTATTTAAATCCCCCAAAACCTGTTAATCAAGAGCAGCAAGGGTGCAGAACCAATTAAACAAGCAGCTGGGTGAACAGATGTGCCTTTAACTCAGGGGTGGGCAAACTACGGCCCACGGGACACATCCGGCCCGTTGGTCATTTTAATACGGCCCGCCTCTGAAAAAAATATTCTCTCTGAAAAAAAAATTGGGGCCGGCCAAAGAGACCCCCGCGCCAAAAATTGCACACACAACACGGAGCTGGGCAGCCGCTTCCCTGGTAGCGGGGCCAAGGCCACCGCCCGGGAACGCCCACTGCTTCCCTCGCCAGGGCTGGGCGGTGGCGTGTTGCCCTGCGCTGCGTGGCCCCCGCCTGGCAGCACATGCTTTCAGCTGGTCTCCTCCTCCTTGGCCATACAGAACAAACAGGCAGAGAAGGAGGAGACCAGCCGGCTGGTTGGGGGAAGCTTTCTGCGCCGAAAGAGGCAGCTACTAATCTCCGGCTTTGCTCCGCTTCTCCAATGGTCCGGCACCACCCTGTTCTTCTTGTGCTGCGAAAGAGGCGGCTAATGATCTCCGGCTCCGCTCTGCTTCTCCAACATCCGGCGCCGCCCCTGTTCTGTGTCAGGCCCAGCAAGTCCGAGCAGCCAGCGCACAGAACAGGGCAGCGCTGGATGTTGGAGAAGCAGAGTGGAGCCGGAGAAGAAGCCTCCCCAACTGGCAGCACAAGAAGCCTCCCCAACTGGCCAGGTGCTCTCCTCCTTCTCTGCCTCCTTCTGCCTCTCCCCTCTTGCTCCTCACAGTTGCCCTGAGCTGGTGCGGTTCTTTACTTGGGCAGCCAGACGCCTGTGCAGCAGCGCCCGCAGCAGCAACAGGCAGTTCTGCCCGGCTCTGCTCAGGTGTCCAGCTGGGGCTGTCAGGAGTTGCTACACCGGCGCAGCTCCGCGCGACCTCGAGTCCCACGTTGCCTTGGGAAGGGAAAGGCAAAACCAGGAGCCGCTGAGCCTGAACCTCCGGGTGCCGTTGCTGCCGTTGCAAAGCACCGCCGCGGCTCTTCCTTTGCCTTTCCCTTCCCGAGGCACGTGGGACTGGAGCCGCGTGAGCCGTGCCGGGCAGTAGCAACTCCTGACTCAGGGGCCTCCGAGGGGAGGGGAAGAGGAGGAAGAAGGAGGGAAGGGGGCGACAAAAATCTTGTGCTGACCCGGCCCGTCTGTCAAATTTTAAAAGTGAATGCGCCCCGAGCCAAAAAGTTTGCCCACCCCCTGCTTTAACTAGTAAAAGCTTTCAGGCTCAGCATCAGTCCTAAAGGAACTACAATAGAAGGCCTTTATGTTTGGATCAGCAACAAAACCAAAACCAAAAAAAACCCTATTCTGTTCAGTGACAAATAACTTTTTCATATTGGCTAAAATGGGCTTGTTATTTTATTGCATCCTCTCCTGGAGGATTGTTAACAGTCTCTTGCAATATAGAAGAGACAGGAACATTTTTCAGCTAATCCGCTTCTTTACCAATGCTAGGGAAATATTTGCTTATGTTTTTATTTGTTGGATATATCCGTTTTACCTCTCAAGATGGCATATAGGAGAGTCCCCCCTCATTTTATCCCAGCAGCAACAGTCCTGTGAAGTAGGTTTGTCCCAGGAAGTGATTGGCGCCAAATCACTCAGAGGACTCCATGACATTTGTGGAGATTTGAATTTGGGTCTCCCCACAGCTGGTCCAACCGTTTAACCCAGTTATCCTTTCATTCCCACTCTCAACTACGAATTAAGCAGAATGAGGTAAAGCAGAATGAGAGTACATAAAATAAACAAATGTATATAAGAATCAAAGGCTTGGGGTGGGGGAGGGAGAAAAGTCTGCTTAGGCATGTTGGAAAAACTGGACTTGAGACGCAATGAAGGTGAGTCCCTGGGTGCACACATGCATTCCCTAACATGCAGGAGACCCCTGGCTTTTGCAGCAAAGCGATCTTTGGATGCTCATGAGCAATTACACGATCGTTTCTCCCTTCAAAGAAAATGTGAAATGCTGGGTTGACACAAGGAAACAAAAGAGCACAACTTTGATTTTTATCAACCCATTATTAATAAATATTAGTATAAACCCATGGATTAATCTCTGTTCCCATTTTGTCTTCTAGAGACCTAATGCCACCACCAGCACCACTACCAACTGAAGCTCCAACTCTGGCTCCAGCTCCCGCTGAAGCTCCTGCTCCAGAGCCTGTTAAAAAGGCCAGTTCAAAGAAACTGTGAGTACCTGTAGCATTATGTGTGTGTGATATTATTTATTTACTTGAAGAGACATCTACCTATAGATTCTAATTCATTGAATTTATGAAAGAGCCGTGGTGGCGTAGTGGTTAGAATGCGGTATTTCAGGCTAACTCGCTGCTCACTGCCAGGAGTTCGAGCCTGACTGGCTCAAGATTGACTTTGTCTTCCGTCCTACCGATATCAGTAAAATGAGGGCTCAGGTTGTTGGGAGCAATATACTGACTCTATAAACTGCTTAGAGAAAACTGTAAAACACCATGAAGCTGTATATAAGTCTTATTGAATTTATAAATCATATTTATATTAAATGGTTGTGCTTTGTAATTGCTATACTAAGAGAGGGCTCTCAAAATTCCTAGTCCTAATCTATAGGCAAGCAAAATGGATAAAATGATATTTTGTTTAATTTGTCAAGAAGAATAAAATTCTCCAATAGATTTATCTACAGCAGAGTTTCTCAATCACAGAAGCCTTTGAGACACGTGGATCAGTGGTGGGACTCAATTTTTTTTACTACCAGTTCCGTGGGTGTGGCTTGGGGGGCGTGGCAGGGGAAGGATACTGTAAAATCTCCAGTCAGAGATGGTATTTGCCGGTTCTCTGAACGACTCAAAATTTCTGCTACCAGTTCTCCAGAACTGGTCAGAACCTGCTGAATACCACCTCTGATGTGGATGTCAACTCCCAGAATTCCCTAGCAATGCTTAATATTAACATCTCAAAGTTCCTCGGGCTGAGAAAAACCAGTCTAAAACTTCCTTCCGTTTTAAGAAGTTTGAAAACAAACGAGCCAACACCCTTTCCATCCTGGATGGGGGACAATCTTAGCCACATAAGATTTCTGTTCTGCTAAAAGATCTTTCTGTTCTTTGTCAGGAATGAAACAGAGACTCCCATCAATGAAACTTCTCCAGGCACTGAGTGAGTAGTACAGTCTGTCAAGAGCTGTTCTTTAACTTAGAGCTTTCTTTTTCCCTAAGATATTTTCTTTTTAACTTCTATTCTGCTAAAACATTTGTCTCTTCTTTGTCAGGTCTGAAAAAGAAACTAGTGAAACCTCTCCAAACCCTGAGTGAGTACTACAGTCTGTCAAGGATTGTTCTTTAATTTAGAACTTTTTCTCCAAGATACTTCTACATGAGGCATTTGTTTAAAACATCACCTAACTTATACTGTAACTGTTACAGTTTCATTTTTATTAAAATTAACAATTCTACACACCCAAAACCTTTGCATATACAAACTAAATATAAAATGCACTGCCTACAGAATTTTAATATCCTAATTTCTCCTGTAATGTAAGCATAAAATCATTCCAAAAAATAAAGGGTCCATTTTTAGTAGCTGAAATATTTCAGATTCCAAGAGCATTTTAAGTTAAAAATTCAGATCAGGAGAAGCAGAACTAGGACACAGAGGATGCCTCCTAATTCTAGCACTCACTAACTTGGTTAAAAATACAAGGCAAACATTGGCATGCTTCTCAGACCACCCTTCTTCACAAACCCAAATAAGAGTTCCTAGCGGAGTGCAGGAAATCACCCAAAATAATTTGCTTCCCAAATTCAGGAAACAGAGAACACCTTCCGGTCAACGAGGCTTTATTAATTTTGATGCCTGTTCAGGAAGATTTTATGAAATCCTCTCACTCTCTTTAGCTGTAAATGAATTGAGTTAATGATGCTGCAAAAGTGACTTGCTTGCTGACATAATGGAGGATTGGAGAAATGCCTGGTGTTAAGTCTGGAAGGATGGGTCCAAGAACGGAGACGAGATTCAGATAGCAACAACAGCTCTTTATTAGTGACTTCACATCTGAGCGAGAAGTCCTAGCCGCAGCAGCCCCTTTTATAGAGCTGGCTGCGGCTAGGCAGCCAATGACAGCGATTTGAGCTTGCCGTGCTTGGTTTGCCCAATCGCGGCAGCCCGTTAGCTAGCCAATCGGATCAGTCTTGGGCGACAAATCACGACCCGCTCTTAGCGGACCAATCCGAATGCAGGCTTTCAAGTCTGCTAGTCCGGAACACCCCTCCCCTCTAGGTTCCGTCTAAGGGGTGGGGTTATGTAGTCTCGCAGGTAGGCAGGTCTTCGCACCTGTCTACCCGACTTGTGTGGTTCAAAATGTCTGTGTTCGGTCTCGGGTTCCGACGGGCTGCTCGCTGGGATTGCCTGGAACGGTGAGCGGGTTCCATAGCTGTGACTCCCTTCTGGTGACCTCGGAATGGTTGAGTCGCCTGCTTCGTTGCTACCGCTTGGGCTCCCAGGGCTCGCTGAACCTGCTCGGCTGCTGCTTCTAGGTGAAACGCCCGTTTGCCAAGGCTCTACTTCAGCTCGTGAGTATTGTAGGCTTGGACGTGGTGATCGTGGGGTTTGCTCTTCTAGGCCAGATGTTGGTTCTATTCCAGAACCCGTGGTTTCCCCTCCCCCTCTGGTTTTGTGGTTGGGGTCACTGGTGGGAGACGTGGTCAGCCTGGAGCGTAACTGGTCGATGTGGCATTTCCACAGTCTCCCATCTGTGGTTTCTAGGCGGTAGGAGCGGGAGCCTGTAATCTGAGTTATTTTGGCAGGGATCCACAATGGGTCTCCTGAAAAGTTTTTTGCAAATACAGGGTCTCCTACCTTAAAGGCGCGGTGTTTGCTGCTGGAGCCCAGGGGTTTTTCCGGGGTGTACGCAGGGTGCAGGCGGTCTAGGGGCGATCTGAGTTTCCTGGTCATCAGAAGTTCAGCTGGGCTCTTGTTGGTCGTGCTGTTTGGTGTGATGTGCTGGAGAAGGAGCATCCTGGTAACTTTATCGTGGATGTTGCCTTGTTCCATTTTTTGTAGAGTTCTTTTCATGAACTGAACCATTCGTTCAGCTCTACCATTCGCCGCTGGGTGAGCCGGAGATGTCAATGCGTGTTGGATGCCTAGGTTTGCTAAGTATTGTTCGAAGGCTAAGGCGGTAAATTGAGGGCCATTGTCGGAAACCAGGACATCTGGTAGGCCGTGCGTTGCAAAAAGTCTGTTCAATTTCTTGATGACTGCATCTGTGGTGGTTGTCTTCATTTTGTTAACCTCAAGCCAGTTAGAGTATGCGTCTACTGTTATTAGGAAAGTATGCCCTTTTGTAGGTCCCGCGAAGTCGATATGGATGCGCGACCAGGGGCCTCTGGGCGTTTCCCATTCTGCTGGTGGAGCTTTTGGTGGGGCCGAGCGTGTCTCTTGGCATCTGGTACAGGTGGCGACCCAGGTTTCAATTTGTTTGTCCATACCTGGCCACCAGGCGTAGCTCCTTGCCAGCGCTTTCATACGTACAATGCCCGGGTGCCCGTCGTGCAGCAATTGTAGAACTTTTTTTTGTAGTTTTGCTGGTATGACCACTCGGTCTCCCCACAACACGCACCCTCTTTGTGAGAAGAGTTCTGTTTGTCTGTTTTTGAAGGGTTTAAAGGTTTCGTTGGGTTCGATTTCTGGCCATCCCCTCTCCACCCAGGCAAGAACTCATGCCAAGCATAAGTCTTTTTTGGTTTCTAACGCAATGTCTTGTGCTGTTAGTGGAGGTGATGGAATCGTCTCGATTTGTAGTATTGGTAGTGTGGGAACCGGGTCATCTTGCAGTTCTGGTAATGGAGAGCGGCTCAAAGCGTCTGCATGGGGAATGGTTTTCCCCGGGCGATGCCCCAATTAATAGTCGTAGGCGGCTAGGAACTCCGACCATCATGTCATTCTAGGGGATAGAATATGTGAAGTAGGTTTGTCGCCCGCCAGGATGCCAAGTAATGGTTTATGATCTGTGATGATGTAAAATGATCGCCCATACACATACTCGTGGAACCTTTTGATTGCAGATACAATGGTGAGGGCTTCCTTGTCTAGGTGACTATAGTTCCTTTCTGTTTTTGACAAAGTTCTTGAAAAAAATGCAATAGGTGCCTCTGTACCGTTTGGTAGGACATGGCTCAGGATGGCACCCACCCCAAAAGGTGAGGCGTCACAAGTCACAGTCAATGGAAGTGTTTCATTATATTGGATGAGCACTGCATCCGAAGTTAAAAGGTCCTTTACTTGTTGAAAGGCATGTTCCTCCCGTCGTCCCCAAATCCAGGAAGCCTTTTTATCGAGGAGTCTATGAAGGGGTTCAGCGACGGTCGCCTTCTGAGGTAGCAAAATGTTATAAAAGTTAATGAGTCCCAGGAAGGCTTGAAGGTCTGTTTTGTTTTTTGGTCTTGGGGCATTTTTGATGGCTGCCAATTTCTTTTCTGTAGGGTGAATTCCTTGTTTGTCAAGGAGGTAACCAAGAAATTCAACCCTTTCAGTGCATAACTGGCACTTTTCCTTTTTTACCTTGAGGCCAGCGTCTTTGAACTTTTGTAGGACTGTTCTTAGCCGTTTCTCTAACTGACTCTTTGTTGGGGCGGCTATTAACACGTCGTCGAAATAGGGCACGACCCCTTTAATGCCTTGCAACAATCTCTCCATCAGACTTTGAAAAATGCCTGGTGCTATGCTGACTCCAAACTGGAGCCTGTTACACTTGAATGCGCCTCTGTGTGTAACTATGGTTTGGGCTTCGGCGGTTTCAGCATCTACTGGCAACTGTTGATGAGCTTGGGCCAGGTCAAGCTTTGTGAATATTTTGCCACCCCCAAGTGAGTGTAGGAGATGCTGGACCACTGGTACCGGATAGGCGCTCTGTTGCAATGCATGGTTGAGGGTGGCCTTGTAATCCCCACAGATTCTCAAAGACCCGTCAGGTTTTATGGGAGTAACAATTGGGGTCTCCCATCGGGCATGATCAATGGGTTCTAACACGCCTTGTGCAATTAATTTGTCCAGTTGCTCGTCAATTTTGGGTTTGAGAGCAAAAGGGACTCGGCGTGGTTTTAGGCGAATGGGTGCGATGTCAGGGCGGAGATTAAAGGAAATAGGGGACCCCTTGTACTTGCCTAGATTTTCACTGAAGACTTCTTGGAAGTCCTGGACGAGGGCCGCTTCCCAGTCTTTGTCTTCAGTATGGTTGATGACTGCCATTCCGATTCCTATTGGCACGAACCGCTGTAGACCCAGTAGGCTGGGTCGGTCTCTATCAACAATGGTGAGTGGTAGTATTGCAGTGTGCCCCTTGAAGGAGACCTGGAAATGACTGGTGCCAGCGACCGGAATTTGGTTGCCTTGGTAGTCCTTTAATATGAGTCTCTGGTTGCTGAGGTCTCGGCGGCGGATGTTGGGAATCAGTTGCTTAAGGGTTTTCCAGGAGACCATGGATAGGTCCACTTCCATGATGCATGGTTGATTTTCGATGGTGACCTCTACACGGATTTTTTTGGTGTCCAAGGATGAAGCGTGGCCGATGGTGATAATCTGATGTGCTTCTTCCCGTCTGGGTGCGCCAGTAAACTTTCGGGGTCTGTTGTACTGGTTCCACTGGTTGCTTGGGCGGTCCCGATTTGTGGTGGGGGTGCCATCGGTTTTTCTGGGACTGTTTTCTCTCTATCGGGGGCTGGAGCCTCTTTTGTTCCGGCATACCTTAGCAATATGCCCTCGTTTTTCACAAAAACGACAGATGGCGTCTAGGAATCTGCATTCGGATCGTGGGTGGTTCCCACCGCATCCGGCGCATTGGAAGTTCGACTTACGACCCCGCCGGTCTCGTTGCTCGCGTTCTGACCAGAGTCTGTGGACTTCTTCCTCTTCACTATCTGATGAGGATTCGATGTCCTCATGATGGGTGGCTGACGTGTATTTCTCTGATGGCGTCGCCGTATCGTTGGTGGGTTGGCGGTTGGCCCCATTTGCCCGGCGCATTCGTGCTGCTGATTTACGGGTGGCTTCAGCTGCAGTGGCGTCGGCTATGGAATCCGCGAGGGAGATGTCTCCCTTGGCCATGATCTTGTTTTGGATCGTTGGGTCTCTTAGGCCAAGGACGATTCGATCCCACATGGCTTCTTTGAGATTAGCAAAGCCACACAATCCACCTAGGTTCCTTAGGTCAGCCACGAAATCCCCAATGCTCTCACCTTCGTGTTGATCTCTTTGGTAAAATTCGTGTCTGCGGATGAGAGTTGGTACTGCTGGGGCGTCATGGTTGCGAAGGATGGGAACAAGGGTATCCCAGGCCATTGTTTTGACTTCAGCCGGTTTTGCAAGTGCTTTGGCCATGTTAAAGATGGAGGGTCCGCAATGCGTCAGGAAAACTGCTCGTTTTTTGCTGGGAGTGGCATCCTTCAGATTGTTGGACTCTAGGAACATTTGAAACCTGTCCATATATGAGTCCCAGTCATTGCTGGCTGGATCGAACGGGGCAGGTGGTATAGCGCTGCTGGCCATTCTGCCGACGTCTGCGCGCTGTCAGCCATGTGCTATGTCAATCCTCTGTGAGTGCTCAGTCAGCTCTGCTGTCTCCGCATCCCATCCTCGTCGCCAGTGTTAAGTCTGGAAGGATGGGTCCAAGAACAGAGATGAGACTCAGATAGCAACAACAGCTCTTTATTAGTGACTTCACATCTGAGCGAGAAGTCCTAGCCGCAGCAGCCCCTTTTATAGAGCTGGCTGTGGCTAGGCAGCCAATGACAGCGATTTGAGCTTGCCGCGCTTGGTTTGCCCAATCGCGGCAGCCCGTTAACTAGACAATCGGATAAGTCTTGGGCAACCAATCACGACCCACTGTTAGCGGACCAATCCGAATGCAGGCTTTCAAGCCTGCTAGTCGGGAACACCTGCCACAATGCTTGTGATGCTGGGCAGAAAAGAGGATTGACCTCTTCTGCCACAAATTCATTTAACCTGCAAAGTATGTTCCAACTTGTCTTGGGACTTGGGTAAGAAGGCTTAAATATGAAGTTGGCTTTCCTGCCAACCCAACAGAAGAGACCACACTGTGAGATTAAAGACATCTTTTTGCAAGTCTAAAGGCAGTAGTATTTGAAAAGAAAGGACTAAAATGATAGATCCAGTGCATGGAGGACCCATACAAAAAGCAAGCTTACATACAAGTGTCTACTGGTACAAGTGCTGCTGTAGTACACACACTACACCACTGCTCTATGAACTGCACTGGTTGCTGGTTTGCTTAGGGATGCCGTTCAGAGTATTATTTATTACACTTAAAGACCTACATGGCATAGATCCAGGTTACTTGAGGATCAGTCTCACTTCAATGAGGCTGGTCCACCCCACCCATGCCAGCAGAAGAGGCAAGTTGCAAGCCCCATCAGCCAAGGAATTTTGGCTGGTAAAGTCCAGGAGAAGGACCACCTCTGGTGTGGCTCCTCCCCCTTGGAACATCTTAGCTCCTGAGGTGAGATCAGCTGCCACATTTCTGACCTTCCATAAGGACCTGGAGAGCTGGCTCTGGCAGGTGGCTAGGGGCCCCCAACAGGAGAGCATCTCACTGGAGGTGGTTGATGGATTAAGAGACAATCCCACATCTCTCCCGCTGTACATCCGCCTCCCTTCCTCCCCATCTTTTATCTTTTAGTTATCATTTATTTATCAACTTTGTCTTTGATTATAACCATTTTTATCATCTTAGAAATATTTATCTTTCAATACTCTAATCCTCCCAGGATCACTTAGAAACAAGATGGGTGGCAATTAAATTGAACAAATCAATGATTAGGCCAAGCTGGCCAGGGAATAAGAAAATGTTCAACTGCTGCCAGAGCAATATTAATTTCTGCTTTTAATTTCTTTATCAGCACTTCAGACGAATCAGACGAAGGCACTGCCTTGAGGGACACCACTGTTGGCAGGTACAGAATTTGATAGGACACTCCCAATTTTGACCATTTGTTGTCTGTTTGACAGGAATGCTTCTATCTAGTTATGCAAGTGTCCAGAGATATCATAAGGTTTTAGTTTTAATAGTAGTTTGTCATTCCAGATTTTCTTAATATATCCAGTTCAGGATATGTACATTAAATTACATAATGATGTTTTCATATTAACTTGGCTTAATAGAATCTGGAAATGCAGATTTAGAAGTCAATTGCTGCTTTCTAGGGAAGAAGCTAGTATCTTGCAACAGATTTAGCAAAAGCAATACTGCTTAGATTTCTATATCACCCGCTTTCGAGTACTCTCTGAACTGTTTATAGTGTCAGAATAACACCTCCAACAATATGAGGGCAATATTGTTGGGAGCAAGACTGACCTTGGAAGGATGGAAAGATGAGTCAACCTTCAGCTGCTCAGGATGTAACTCCTGGCTGTGATCAGAATTCGCCTGCAATATTGCTTCCTACTAATTAGCCATCTTACTCAGGAGAGAAAGGTACTGCAAGGTGCAGAATGAGGCTGAGTTGGCAAACTAGAGAAAAAGATACCAGGGCTGTTGAGAAAAGATAAGAAGTGAAAAAGAAACAAATAAACAGAAACTCAAAGGACTCATTAAAATATCTCAGTATGTAATAATATAGTATTATGTTCTGCCTGTTACAGTTCTGGGTTTGACAGAAAAATACACATCCTGATCTTTATAAATAGTTCACAGATAAACCACTGGGAATATAGTGTGTTTTATTCCTAAGTAACTTTACAATTGGATGCCCGAGCAAGAATCCTTCCAAACACAGGTTTATTAGGAATAAACAGTACTCTGTTATTATTTGCATCCATTTATTCTTTAGACAGATACTTGTTTGCTGGGACATAGAAATAGTCATGCATTTCATGGATTTATTATTTATTAAATTTTTACAGCCGCCCACTCAAATATAGATAATTCCAGGCGGCTTACAACATGTATTAATGTTGTAAGCAATCAATTTCATTCAAGTTGGTCAAGAAAGAGAAGCTGGAGCATAGTAGTTCTTTCCCCAGACTTGTTGGAAGGCCAGTGTGAAGCCTCTAGAAGCTTGTTTTACTGCTCACTTTAGGGCTTCACTTATCTCTTATCCTATCCCTATCATAGATAGAAAGTGATGCTGCCAGACTAAAATTAGCTGTTGTGAGAAGATTCTATGGGTGGTTATTGAGTCCTCTTCCCTTAGCAAGGTGGGCTACCAGAGTGTTGTTGAAGTTGCTTCTCATCCTGTGTTCTGTGTGTCAGAATCCTCTTAGAACAGCTCCTAGAATCATTAATATTCTCAGGATCTCTTAGCAACCATATTTCAACTGGGTTCACTTGAGTTACTAAGTCAAAATGTAGTTTATGGATGTAGTTTATGGCTAGTTTATGGATCCGTGTTGTTCCCACCCAGGAAACTGGGCTAATTCAGTAAATAAGTTCACTTCCCATGAGGCAGTGTGTTGCACCAACAAAGCTCTTGGCAAGATAGACACCAGTAAGAAAAGCAAAAGTGACAATAGTGCGGATTCTCTGCTTCTTAGCAGCAACATGTCTGTTCTACTTTCTAGAATAGGTAGTTTTATAAACACATTGTAATACCATCTTTTATTCCTTTTATATCTACAGAAGTTCAGAAGAGGGAACCGAAGAGGAAGACTAATCATAGTTTGCATATAAGTTGTATATTAATTAAAGCACTGTTTATTGTTAAATATATTATTTGACTTGAATCTTTTTATTGTTATCCTTATGCCGAGGCTTAAAACATTTCAGAATAGCTATTCTCCCATCTGCAGCAATCGTGCTGGGCTAAAATTCTTTTTTTATATATATAAATTTTATTGGTTTTTAAAAACAAACATAAACAAACAAAACATAAAAACATCAAGCTATCTTCCATAGGTGTACATACAGTGTGCCGGTTGGTTTACAAATTGATTTGTGCTTCCATTTCGTAGTCTTCAATTACAATTACATTACATATAATCTCATATTGTCAATCAAAATTTAAATACCTTAATCAATCATTTGACTATACTTTTATTCATTCATGTTTTACAAGATAACCATAATTTACGTAGTTTATTTTATAACAGTTCATATTATCATCCTAAATCTATCCTAAAATCATTTTGTAGATATAATAAGAAAGAAGTACATCTTTATATATTTATTATTTTCTAAAAGTCTACATATTTCATTACTATACTTTATTGTTTAACCATTGATAGAAAAGATCCCAAATTTTATAAAATTGTTTATCCTCTTGTTCTCTAATTTCAAATGTTAATCTACTCATTTCAGCACATTCCAATATTTTCTTAATGATTTCCTCCTGTGATGGTATTTTCTCATTTTTCCAGTTTTTAGCAAATACAATCCTAGCCACTGCTAATACATTTACAATCAGGTATTTCAAGTCTTTACTATATATTTCAGGTAAAATTCCCAGTAAAAATATCTCTGGTTCCAAGTCTATATGTTTTTTTGTCATTTTTTCCAGCCACATGTGGATTTTAGTCCAGTATTTTTTAGCATCCGCACAAGTACACCACATATGGTAGTATGAGCCAAGTGTCTGATGACATTTCCAACATTTTTCGGATTTATTCTTGAACATTCTTGCTATTCTTGTCAGGGGAAAATGCCACCTCTAAAACATCTTATACAAATTTTCTTTCTATGCTGTTGACATTGTCATTTTATAATTTTGAGACCACAATTTTTGCCATTTCTCTAAATCAATCCCATATCCAAAATTCTTCCCCCAAGCAATCATAGTTTCTTTAACTTGTTGTTCTTCTAGTTTAATTTCTAATAAATATCCATACAGTTTTTTAATCACCTTTTCATCAGTACCTGTCAAAATCTTATCTAAGTCAGTCAGTTTATCATAGAAACCTTCTGTTTTAGAATCTTTATCATACCTTGAATGTATTTGCACATATGAAAACCAATTCATCTTTATACCTTGTTCCTCTAGTTTTTGCATAGATTTAAGTTCACCCTTTTCATTCAATATTTCACCATATCTAACTGTTTGTTCCTTTTTGTATATTATAGGATACGAAAATGCTGGGCTAAAATTCTTATTACTCATGGCCCCAGTGGCTACCAATTATAAAATCTATAGGTTTCCTGGTGCCAGAATAATGTTTTAGAAATGTGTAGAACATTCATGTGACATTTATGTAGCGGTAGGATTACCCTTATATGTAATTATTCATTTATTTATTTATTGCATCTCTATAAAATCTTCAATAATAATTTCCGATTCCCAAATATCGTATCAGATCTTTTTTTATCTGTAATTAAAACTATGACTATAAACTGTTACATAAAAAAGTAGCAGGAAGTGAAATAAGACTCAGAGAGTGACTGAGATGTCACATTTGCAGTTCAAAATAAAAATGCTACATATTAAAAAAGACTGGGGAATAAAACGATACTCATTTGATAGTAAAATAACAAAATTAGCTGTATAAGACTATTCTCCTTTTTCAGTAAAAACTTTCTATTTTCCTCACTTCGTGTGTCAGAATCATTTGAAACCTTTGATAAAGCTTTTGTAGTAAGATCATCCCTGCCCACATATCTCCCCTTCATTCCCCTCCCCAATCACAAAAAAATTATTTGAAGTCAAAAAAAGAAACACAGAAGCTGCTGATCTTCTTCACTATAGCTATTATTTGCTGCTTTATTATTTCCAGTGCTTCCTTGGTCTTCCTTGTTTCTAAATGGCATTTCTTGATCTAAGTATTCTTTGGTCTTCTTGTTCTTCGGCTTCTTTTCTTTCATCTGTTGTAGCTTACTTGCATCTGATCTCAACTTTCTGGTCTTATTTTCCAATCTAATCTTCCATTTTTTGTGGTGTATTGTTTTTTTTTCTTCTTTGTTGATTTTGCATCCCAGGTATTCAGTTTAATTGCAGCTGTGCAGCAGAGAGGGTGCCTGGTTTCGAAATGAAAATAATTCTATATGTCTGCTGGATTCCTCTACTGCTGGAGACAATATGTTGACTCTGTTAATCACTTAGAGTGAGTTGTAAAAACACTGTGAAGCGATATATAAGCAAGTGCTATTTATTAAAGAAACAGAATGATGAAACTGGGAAGAATGGAAATACATTCAATAAGAACCCAAATAGAAAATATGCAGTACTTTTTTTTCCCCGTCATTTTCTCCAACCACATGTGGATTTTATTTTTTGGCATTCGCACAAGTCCACCACATACGGTAATATGAGCCAGGTGTCTGATGACATTTCCAACATTTTTCGGATTTATTCTTGAACATTCTTGCTATTCTTGTTGGGGGGAAATGCCACCTGTAAAACATCTTATACAAATTTTCTTTATATCCTGTTGACATTGTCATTTTATAATTTTGAGATCACAATCTTTGCCATTTCTCTAAATCAATCCCATATCCAAAATTCTTCCCCCAAGCAATCATGGTTTCTTTAACTTGTTCTTCTTCTAGTTTAATTGCTAATAAATATCCATACAATTTTTTAATCACCTTTTCATCAGTACCTGTCAAAATCTTATCTAAGTCAGTCAATTTATCATAGAAACCTTCTGTTTTAGAATCTTTATCATACCTTGAATGTATTTGTGCATATGAAAACCGATTCATCTTCATACCTTGTTCCTCTAATTTTTGCATAGATTTAAGTTCACCCTTTTCATTCAGTATTTCACCATATCTAACTGTTTGTTCCTTTTTATATATTATAGGATATGAAAATGCTTCAATAGTCAATAACCAGACTGGAATTTTCAAATAACATTGTCTTTTAATCTTCTCCAAGTTTAACCACAGAGACTCCCATATATGATGTCTTCTAAAATACCCGTGTTTTAGTTCCTTTGTACCATAAAAAAGCATGCCACCCCAACAACAAATCATGTCCTTCTAATGTCAACAATCTAGCATTTCTTAGTGTTATCCATTCCTTAACCCACATCAGATTTGTAACTTGGTAGTACAATTCCCAATTAGGCAAACCAAATCCACCTCTAATTCTAGCATCTTGCAAAAGTTTTAACTTTATTCTCGCTTTCTTACCTTGCCATATATATTTCAACACAATTTTATTTAAATCTTCAAAATAATCTTTTCCAAGCCTAATTGGAAATGTTTGAAACAGATATAAAATTCTGGGTAATATATTCATCTTGATTGTTGAGATTCTCCCTATTAGTGAAAGTTGTAAATTTTCCCATTTCGCCAAATCTAGCGCTATCTGCCGTTTAAGTTTAATATAATTATTCTCTTTTAATGTACCACATCTTGCTGTCAAATATATCCCCAAATACTTGATCTTATTCATGACTTGAATTTTCAATAGGTCTGCCAGTTCTTCCTTTTGTCTTGATAGCATATTCTTTGTCAAAATCTTTGTCTTATCTTTATTTATTTTCAAATCAGCCACCTTTCCATATGTCTCTATCTTTTCTATCAATTTTGATGCTGTTTCTAAAGGGTCTTCTAAGATGAAAATCAGATCATCCGCAAATGCTTGCAGCTTAAATTCTTCCTTTTTAATTTTCATTCCTTTTATATTCTTTTCATCTCTAATAATTCTGTTTAACTCTTCCAAAGTTAACACAAACAACAAAGGTGATAGTGGGCACCCTTGTCTTGTTCCTTTTCTTATATTAATAGAGTCTGTCAGCTCTCCCTCTATCATTAGCATTACCTTTGCCATTTGCTTGTGGTATATAGCTTCTATTACTTGGATGAATTTTCTAGCAAAACCCATCTGTTCCAACAATAATGACATGAATCGCCAATTCACATTGTCAAATGCCTTCTGTGTGTAGAAAGGCTGTCAAAGTGCCTTTCTTCGAGGATTCGAATTTTCCCGCAGGGAGAGTTCCGGCGCAAGGATACAGACAACTGCTTGAAAGCTGGATCTTTTTATTTTCAGGAAGGCGAGAGACAGCGCGGCTGCGTTCCTGGGGCTAGCTAGCTAACTTCGAATGGTAAGTCCCTAGTTTTTATACCTTTTTCCTTCTTTTGTGTGTGAATGTTCGTTTAGTGTTTAATGTTTAATGTTTAGATATTAAAATCCTGTCAGAGTTTAATTTTCGCCGGAAGGCATACTTAGGGAGGTGTGGAAAATAAACTCTGCGGGGCGGCTTGATTGCCTTATCGGTTCTTTCTTAATCTCTTTTACCTTTATAATGGTTTTTTTCTATTTGTTTTTCGGCAATCTCCTGTCTGTTTCCTATGTAATTTATTTTGCGTCTTTTGTCTGTTTGTTTTGCTGCTTTGGCATGTCCTGTGTTTGTAAGGGTTTTCTTTTCCTTGTTTCCTTAGCTTTCTTAATTACTTGGCTTTTGTCTAGGGGGTTTCTTTCAATACCTTTTATTAAATTTCTTTTCCTATGCAAGTTTGTTTTATGGCTGGCCTAATGTTCCCTTCGGGCTTTTCCTGCTTGGGTGTCACCACTGTCCTCGTGAAATTCTCTTTCCACATGTGCATCTAGAAATATCAGAGCCATTTGTTTTTCAGGATGTGCCTCATAGTATTCCATCCAAAGTGTCCAAGATTACTCTCATATTGTCTTTAATTTGTCTCTTTGGCAGAAATCCATTTTGATCAGGATGGATAAAATTATTTAAATATTTTTTAAGTCTTTCTGCCAATATTGAAGCAAAGATTTTGTAATCTGCATTTAGTAAAGAAATGGGTCTATAGTTCTTAATTTGTAATAGGTTGGCCTTCTCTTTAGGAATAAGTGTAATATAGGCTTCTGACCATGATTTAGGTATCTTCTTCTTTAACATAACTTCATTCATAACTTCTAGCAATGGAAGATTCAACAATTCTTGTAATGTTTTATAAAATTCTGCCGGAAGTCCATCTGGGCCTGGTGCCTTTCCATTATTTTGCTTCTTGAGTGCTTCAGTTAACTCCATCATCATTATGTTGCTTTCTAACATTTTTTCAGTCTCTTTAGGTATCTGAGGTAAATTAGCATTCTGTAAGTACTGCTTGACTCTCTCTTCATCAATATTCTCTTGCATATATAATTTGCCACAGAAGTCTCGAATGATTTCCTTCTTCTCTTTGCTACCATAGCAAACTTGCCTTGGTCATCTATTAATTGCAATATTTTCCTTGATTCTTTCTCCTTTCTCAATTTATATGCTAACCATCTACCTGGTTTATTTGCATCTTCAAAGTAGTTCTGTTTAGCACCTCTAATTTTCTGTGCTAATTCTTCTTTTTCTATTTGACCCATTTTGTGTTTAATTATATCCATTTTTAACTTGATGTCCTTTTTCTGTGGCATTTTCTGTAGCTCTTTTTCAAGTCTTTTATGCTCATCCTCTAGGGTCTTGGAGGCTAGCCTTTCATAGTATTCCTTTTCCTTGTATAGTCTATTATCAAGCCTCTAGCATATGCCTTCATTGTGTCCCATACATTCTGAATTGATGTATCTTCTTTTTTATTTTCTCTAAAGAAAAAGGCCAATTTTTTCTCCATCCACTGTGTAGAGTCTTTTTCCTTTAAAATAGTATTATTTAACGTCCATCTAGATCTTCTTTTTTGTCCTTTCCATTTAATTGTCATTGGATTGTGGTCTGCCCAAGTACTTGTTTCAATATTTATTTCTTGAATGTTAGGTATTAATTCTGTTGACATCCATATCATATCTATTCTGGGCCATGATAAGTGTCTATTTGAATAGAAAGCATATTGTTTAGTTTTAGCATTTCTTTCTCTCCATGTATCTTTTAAATTTATTTCATCTACCATTTTAAAAAAGGATTTAGGGAGAGTCTTTCTGTTTTGCTTTGTTGTTTTCTGTGCTAAGCATATAGACTTGAAACCAGATTTTTTTTTATTGGGAATTTTACCTGAAATATATAGCAAAGGCTTGAAATACCTGATTGTAAATGTATTAACAGCGGCTAGGATTGTATTTACTAAAAATTGGAAAAATGAGAAGATACCATCACAGGAGGAAATAATTAAGAAAATATTGGAATGTGCTGAAATGAGTAGATTGACATTTGAAATTAGAGAACAAGAGGATAAACAATTTTATAAAATTTGGGATCTTTTCTATCAATGGTTAGATAACAAAGTACAGTAATGAAATATGTAGATTTCTAGAAAATAATAAATATATAAAGATGTACTTTTTTTTCTTATTATGATTACAAAATGATTTTAGGATAGATTTGGGATGATCATATGAACTGTTATACAATAAATTAAGTAATGGTTATCTCGTAAAATATGAATGAATAAAAGTATAGTCAAATGATTGATTAATAATGATACTAAGGTATTTAGTTTTTGATTGATAATATGAGATTATATGTAATGTAATTGTAATTGAAGACTACGAAATGGAAGCACAAAACAATTTGTAAACCAACCGGCACACTGTATGTACACCTATGGAAGACAGCTTGATGTTTTTATGTTTGGTTTGTTTATGTTTGTTTTTAAAAACCAATAAAAAAAAAATTTTTAAAAAGAAAACATGCAGTACTAGCTTGATCCCCGCGCTTTGCTAGGAAACTATGTGGTTGAGCTTAGTTTTTGGAGAGGAAAACTAAGGAAAAAAATTCTGCCTCTGCCTACCAGCATCCATCAGTATTCATCTCGCTAGAATCCTGTCAGTGTGTGAGATAGTTGAGGCTGTTTGGAAACTGAAACAGTATTTGCTATGTGAGCAAGAAGGAGACAGCCTGGGCATAGCTTAGCTCAACTGTTCTGTACTAAATCTGCTTGGTGCTCTGAAAAAAACTCCTGTCCTCTGCTTGTGTTTTGCATTTGGAACAGATTTCTTTTCAGGTGGGGAGGGGGAATAGAACTCCTTAGCATCAGAGCATGTTAATAATAATATACAAAATACTAATGTTGTGATGGTCATTTCGAAAAATCCTTTCTTAATAAGCATCTAGAAGCCAAGAAGAACATCCTTGCCAAATCTCAAGTTTGTAGGCTTTATGGTTCTGGAGATTTTGTGATGACATGCAAATGGTATTTTGCTTTTATATACTGTATATAGATTGAGTTGTTGGTGAGCATAACAATAAAAAATACAGTATAGATGAATCTAAATCTCACCAGCGATACTATGTGTATGGGATGTGGATTTTTGTCATCACATGAACATGTGCCACAGATTAGGCTGGATTCTTTCTGGTACTTATGTTTCCTTCCAAATGCTAAAGAAAATGCAGTCTGGCTTCCCAATGTAGGAAGCCCTCCCCCTCCCCAGATTAAAATATTCTTTATTCTTAATATTGAAAGAGGCAGGATAGAATATTTCCCCAAAGGAGAAACGTGGTTAAATGCATCTTTTCCAGACTCAATTACCACAGTCAGCAAATATCAAGTTTATCAGTCAGATTGTGAAATCCGTAGAGGAGTTGGAGTTGCTATCTTCTACAAAAGATCCCTAAATCTAAAAAAGATTCAAATTACACAGGAACTTGCTCTTCCAGAGGCCATCATCTATGAACTGTCCTCAAATACCACAATCCACTACTTACTATGCTACAGAGCCCTGATTATGACATAGTTCATGCAAACAAGCTAACTTCACTGCTAATGTGGGCTGCCTTTTGCCCATACCCTCTTATTTTCCTTGGTGACCTCAATCTACCTCTTATAAATTGGACCCTAAATGAATGTACATCCGAACCTATAAATGCAACCCTGTACAATGCCGTTACTACACTGGGACTGGATCAATTAGTAACTAACAACACTAGACACAATAACTGCTTCGACCTTATCTTCTGTAACAGCTCAAACTCAATATATGGCATACAAATACAAGAACTGTTTTCAAACAGTGACCACAATATGATCGACTTTTGTCTCAATTTATGCCCTCACAAAGAGGATCATAATGATGGATCCCCAAAATACAACTTCAAAAAAGCCAACTATAATCTCATAGATGATGACCTTTCATCTCTTGATTGGCACATTCTGTTCTCTAGCTATAATACTACAGAAGACCATTATAACACATTCTTGTTCGAACTTGAAAGAGTCATTAAACTATATGCACCATTAGTAGCCCCCCAAAACTAAACAAAAAAACAAATTACCTATAACAATAAGGAAACTTCAATAAAAAAGATTGCTATGGCGTAAAAACAAAATTAACTATATAGCAAACTTTAAAAACCAATACATCACCTTATGCCGACAGATAAAGGCAGAATGCACAAATTACCACTGCAAACGAGGAAGACCTCCTATGTACAAAATCCACCCGCGCCTTCTACAATTTTGTAAACACCAAACTTATAAGACTCAAGAATCATCCCACCCCTAAAAGGACCAAATGGGAAAGACTGCAATGATGAAGCCGTTAAGGCCAATCTCTTCAAAACATTCTTCAGTTCAGTCTTTGTAAACAGCAATGGCTCATGCCCAACATTTCCTAGTTGTATCACAACGAACTGTAATGACCTACTACAGAAGATAACGTAGAAAAGGCACTACATAACCTAAAACCATCCCTATCTATTGGCCCTGGTGGATTATGTGCATACTTCTTAAAAAAGCTCTCCTCTGCCATAGCAGAACCCCTAAGCATTATATATGAGATATCATTCAGAACCAGCTCCTTACCAAACCTATGGTCCTTAGCTACAGTCATCCCTATCTTCAAAAAGGTGACCCCAGCCTGATTGAAAACTACAGGCCAATCTCACTATGTTATGTCATGTGCAAAGTCATGGAATCAATCATTAACCAATTCATCACCCTCCACTTAGAGTCAAACAACCTACTCTCCAAAAAACAATTTGGTTTCAGTAAAAAATTGTCCTGCAATCTTCAACTCCTACACTGCAAAAACATATGGACTACTCTACTTCACCAGGGTAAAGCTATGGGTGCAATTTACATAGACTTCTGCAAAGCCTTTGATTCAGTGATACATGACAAACTACTGTTAAAACTAAACTCTTACGGTATTTCCGGATCCCTTCATAAGTGGATTACTGTGTTCCTGTGAAACAGGCAACAAATAATAAAAAATAGGGAGCGTTATATCAAACCCTGCTCCAGTTAACAGCGGTGTCCTCCAAGGCAGCGTTCTAGGACCCACACCCTTTATACTCCATATAAATGACCTTTGTGATCACTTTATAAGCAACTGTGTCCTCTTTGCGGATGACGTAAAAGTATTCAACACCACCGACAATGTTACTGTCCTTCAAAGACCTTGATTATGTGTCTGAATGGTCAAACACTTGGCAACTCCAAATCTCAACCAACAAATGTTCTGTCCTACACATTGGTAAAAGAAAATCAGTACACCAAAAGCAAACTAGGCGGATATGACCTTGTTGATGATCTTCACTCTGTCAAGGACCTTGGAGTTCTCATATCAAATGACCTAAGTGCCAGAGCTCACTGTAACAGCATTGCCCAAAAGGCATTAAGGGTTGTAAATCTAATCTTTCGAAGCTTCTCCTCTGGAAATATCAAATTGCTAACTAGAGCATACAAAACTTTTTCCAGACCAATACTCGAATACAGTTCATTAGTCTGGAATCCACACTGCATATTGGACATTAATACAATCAAGTGAGTCCATAAGTATTTCATGAGAAGAGTACTACGCTCCTCTGCTCTCAATAGAATACCCTATATCACCAGGCTTAAGATTTTGGGCTTGGACAACCTTGAACTATGCCGCCTCCTGCTATAGGAAACAACCTCCAGAAGATGCCTGAAGTTTTTAGAGATAGATATTTTGTGGCCATTAAGAAATTCTGGCCAGCCTATTCACAAACAGCCCAACTCCTCCAGAAGAGATTAAAAAGTAGAAAAACAAAGACTCCTAAAATATACATTCCCCACCTAGCTCTAAGGGCAGGACATGACATAACATGATATAATATTTTATTTATTTGATTTGATTTATCAATCATTTACAAGATAATAGGTATAAGTATAAACATGAGTAAGAATACAGGAAATAGGTACAAACAAATGGGGACAATAGATTTTGTGGTAATGACAGTGGCCATGTAAGAGAAATTTGTGGTACAATTAGAGGTATTTTATGTATGGTGGGAAGGCGGGGCCAGGCATGGTGAGTGATGTTGAGGTGGCCACACCCACCGTCACATGATCACCTAGCCATGCCCACCCAGTCACATGATCACTTAGTCATGCCAACCCAGTCATATAATCACCTAGCCACGCCCACTAAGGCATGCCACAGAACCGGTAGTAAAAAAAATTGAATCTCACCATTGGTTTTGTATCTACCTTTCCTTCAATGTCCTTCAAGTATTGCCTGTGCATAGATTTCTTTTTCGAGTTAGAATTTTAATGTTCACTTTATCCTACCAAAACTGCTTTTCCTGTTCCAAACAGTACCTGTAAAAATTGAAAAGAAATTATTTGATGATTTGAACAAATTGACTCTGAAATTTATCTGGCAAGAAAAAAAAGTGAGAATACAATTGAAAATGTTACAAGAATCTAAAGAAAATGCAGGACTACCAATTGGTTTTTATATTACCAAGCATGCGTGATAACATGGTTAAAAGAATTGATAAAAGGCACAAGAGACTGTTATACTTAGAAGAACATGATTTACATCTAGGATGGCATGCCTTCTTATGGTATGAAAAGAATAAAATCTATACTTTCAAAATCACTATATAAGAAACTCACTAATATCTGTATGGAAAAAAATCTAAAAATCTCAGAATGGCGCTCAATGATGGAAGCCTTCACATACCCAAATCTGGTGAAGTTTGAAAAAATTGTGACCTATAAAGTACATTTTGGACACTGAAGGGAAATTAAAATCAAAGCAAGACCTTGTAGACCAGCACATTACACTGTCATGGTGGCCTCAATTGCAAATACAAGCTAGATATGATATAGATATGAAAAAGTATGGCTTTTATAAAGGACAAACATCTTTTAATAAGACTGTTGTACTCTGATGAAAAACTAATGAAGAGGGTATATAACTTCTTACTAAATTTAAAAACAGCGAATGAACAAATAAAAGATGTAATGGTACAATGTGGAAAAAAACTTTAGCTATAATATAGAACTAGAGAAATGGCAAAATGTATGGGAAAGGAACTATAGATTAACATTGGCAATTTATAAAGAAAATTTATATGGTGATAGTTAAAAAAAAAAGATGCCCAGGATGAGATAGATCTTTAAGAACGTTTTGAACTTTCTTAAGGCAGTAGCAGCTATAAAGCTCTTCCAAAGAGGGGAGAGGGCAACCAATGATCTTCTGGCCAATGATCCTCTGGAGCGGCTGGGGACTCTGCCTTCAAGGGAGCTTTCGTCTGCCGATAGAAGTGGCCTCGTGGCGAGGGGAGTGTGTGTGTGTGTGTGTGTGCGCGCGCGCTCGCCCCGAGGCCGCTTCTACTGGCCGATCGAAGTGGCTGGTGACTGCATTTGGGGAGCTTCCATCACCCGAAAGAGACTGCCTAAAGGCGGGGGGACACGGGCAGCCATGCCACACCCTGAAGCAGCTGGGGACTCTGCCTTCGGGGAGCTTTCATCGGCCGATAGAAGCAGCCTTGCAGCGAGGTACGTGCGTATGGGCCGCTCTAGATGGGGGAGGAAATTAAGTCACCCCCGAAAAGACAGCCTACCCGTTTTTTCAGGGGTCAAAAAAAAAATAAGGTCCGGCCTTATTTTGTGAGAAACATGGTAAGAAAACATTTCAAATTTTGTTACTGTACATGTTGACAGCAACAAGTCTGTTGTATATGCAAAAATGGAAGGACACTTTGATACCTATCATGGAAGAAAGATTGCAGAAGTTGATGGAGTTGGCTAAAATGGCAAAACTGACTACTCTAATTAAAGAAAATAACATAAGTATTTTTCTTTCCACATGGAAACTGCTTCTGAATTTCGTGCTTGATGTGAGAAAAAATATAATTTGGACTTTGGGTTTTATAGATTAGATTAATACTCTTTCTAGAAATGACTTATTCATATTATTATAGAAAAACAAAAGGCTGTAATTTGATACTAATGCTTTATTTTACTGCAACAGAGGGAGTTGGAATTTGAATGTTTCTTTTTCTTTTCTTTTCCCTACCTTTCCTCACTTCTATTTCCCCTTTCCTTTCCTTCGTCCTTGCTCTTTTATTTATATTTGTATTTTATAATACTTAATTTAAAAAACGATTGCAAAAAATAATAAAAAAATAAAAAATTGAGCCCAACATTTTTGTTGCAAAGCGAGACTGTTGTTTAAGTGAGTTTGCCCCATTTTACAACCTTTCATGCCACGGTTGTTAAGTGAATCACTGCAGTTATTAAGTTAATAAAACAGTTGTTAAATGAATCTGGCTTGGCCACTAACTTTGCTTGTCAGTTCACAAAAGATAATCACATGACCTCTGGACCCTGCAACCTTCATAAATGTGAGCCAGTTGCCAAGCATCCGAATGTTGATCACATGAATATGGGGATGCTGTAACGGTCATATGTGTCATAAAAACGGTCATAAATCACTTTTTTCAGTAGTGTAATTTCAAACAAACAAAAGGCAAATTGTCAACTATGGATCACTAAGCCATCTGTTGGTTGAATGAAGTCATTGCGGTTATAAGTCATAGATCTTTTACTCAAGCCAGTTCTAATTTATATATTCTATTAAATATTTTAATTTAATTTTTCTTTAAATGTTTTAATTTTATTTTGTTTTGATTTAAATCAATGAGTGGTCTAGTGGTTAAGACACCAGGCTAGAAACTAGGAGACTGTGAGTTCAAACCCCACCTTAGCTATGAAAGTCAGCAGAATGTCTTTGGGCCAGTTACTCTCTCTCAGCCCAACCCACCTCACTGGGTTGTTGTTGTGGGGAAAATAGGAGGAGAAAGATGTGTTGGATATGTCACTGCCTTGGAGTTATCTGTAAAAATAATGAAGGTGGGATATAAATAAATAAAGGTGCATCTAAACTTAAAACTACTTATATAAATTGGACAATCAATGTGTTCTGGAGAATATTTTGCAGTACAAGGGGCATATGAAAGAAAACTTGATCACAGAAATATCTAGGCCTTGTCCATAAGATATTTGAATAGTTTCAATTCTATTGGTTTTGCAAAGGGCTTTGAAGACATGTGGTAGCCTTTGGTGAGGATGAGTCACACTCTTTCTTTTTCTGTGTTCCCATCCAGATTTTTTTTAACCTGCATTTTTTATCCTCTTTGTTTTGTATTTTTTGAATATTACTTATTTTTAAATGATTTAAATGATACAAAATTATTTGTAAACTGCCCAGAGTTTCTGGGAGTCAAATGGTAGAACCATATAATAAGATTATTAATAAATTAAAGCAGTTTAGGGCTGAAAGCTTGACCAGACATAGCATCTTTTTTACAAATAATGTACATTTGTATCATTAATCCATTATTAATAACAATGTGCAGCAGTTGAATCCCTTTTACCTGCCATACCTCCCTTATCCTATAAATTAAATAATTTTGACGGGGGGTGTTAAATCTAATACCCTCTAGCCTGACACTGTTTGGAAAGCACATATTTTGTGCTCACAAGTCTGTTACTTGTTCCTTTACATTATCTCTGCATTTGGAAGTTTCACCATTAAGTGCCCAAAATCTTTTCAGAATAAGCCATAAAGTGCTGGTAATAAGCAGACTATGATGTGAAAAATAAATGAAGGTGGAAAAATATATTAGATTCCACCAGGGGTGGGATTCAGTTTTTTTAACAATCAGTTCTGTGGGCGTGGCTTAGTTGGTGGGTGTGGTTGGTGGTCATGTGACTGGGTGAACATGGCCAACTCGACATCACTCATGTCATGGAGCACTTCTCCTCGCCTGGCCTCTCATGACAGTGGGGATGCTGCAAAGATCATAAGTGTTAAAAATGGTCATAAGTCACTTTTTTCAGTGCCATTGTAACTTTGAATAGTCACTAAATGAACTGCTGTAAGTCAAGGATTACCTGTACAAAAACACATAAAGCTTCTTTGCTTGCAAAAAGCTACCCTAAATACCAATCATTAGATTAAAAATACCTGCAAGCTGGAGTTACAAATCAGGTAGGGTGCCAGAGCACCTTGAGGAATTAAAATACGAGGGCTATCCACAAAATAGATTACGTTTTCGTCTGTAGCAAGAAGGGGCGGAGCTAGCATGGCCATCTTTGGTCTGTGCACCCGCCGCTCAGTCTGCATCTAGTCGTACTAGTGGGAAGTTCGTATCGTTGTCCGTTATTTCACAGCAAACGTTTGAAATGTGTGCTGCAATTGAAAATCCCGCGAGTTGTGAGGTGCGATCAGTGATAAGGTTTTTGTTGGCAAAAAACCATAAACCGATTGAAATTTTTCGGCAACTGTGTGAAGTGTACAGGGACAACATCATCACTGAAGGTGGAGTGCGCCAATGGTGCATTAAGTTTAAAAATGGCCGAACTACGGCACTCAAGAAGTCCTGAATGCTTTCAAGTGGGAGATTTTTCCTCATCCGCCCTACAGCCCCGATCTTGCACCAAGCGACTACCACTTGTTTCCGAGGATGAAGACCTGGCTTGGAACACAGTGCTTTGACGATGACGTGGAACTGCAGGCGGGTGTGACTGACTGGCTCAAATCTCAGGCGGCTGAATTTTATGACAATGGAATTACAAAGCTTGTTCACCGCTATGATAAGTGCCTCAATTTGTTCGGTGAATATGTTGAAAAGTAGTATTTAAGTGTCACTTTCAAGTGTATATAATAAAAAAAAAATCCTACACTTTGTTTTTTTTCTATCACAAAATGTAATCTATTTTGTGGGTAGCCCTCGTAATTAAAATGCAGTGATAACTATCAAACAGCCAACTCTTGCTCATAAAGTGAAACCCTTTAGCAGAGAGGTCATTTAAGCTCTCCAGAAAAAGCACACCCAGGAAAAACAAACCTTAGATCCATTTGCACCACTTAAAGATACCAGCTGGTCTCACTCATCTTACAAGATATCCTAAGGAAATCATCCAGATTTAAGGAAAGGTCACACGCCTCCCAGAAAGGCAGTAAAAAAAATCAGTGCCAAGCTTGCATCCTGCATCTTGGAAGTATACCCCAAAAGGACAGTGCCAGATAGTACTAAAGGAGTGAAGAAAGACCCCTTCCCCAGATAGAAAAAGAAACCATGAGGCCAAACATTCCTCATAGTGGTAGATGATTATTTGAAGTGGCTCGAAGTAATTATCATGACCACAATGACAGCAGAAGTGGACATTAAAGTCTTAAACTCTTTTCCACACATGGCCTTCCTGATAGCCTAGTGTCAGACAATGGTCCCCGGTTCACGGCAAATCAATTTCAGATTTTCTTAGTGGAACAAGGAATCTGCCATGCTCTATCGGCCCCAGGGCACCCGGCTAGTAATGATCAATCTGCGAGAATGGTGAGATCGACCAAGAAACACTGGCCTGAATAGGCCCAGGGGACTCGCAGGATTAAATCGATAAGCTATTGCTAGTTCAACATATCACCCCTAGTGCTACCACACATAGGAGTCTGGCAGAGCTATTAATGGGCTGGAAAATAAGATTTCGACTGGACTGGCTACACCTAAAACTATAATGCTGAAGCATCCATGGATTCGACCAGCAAATGCTGGTCATTCAGTGTGGGCACTCTACTATATGCCCACAACTATATGGGTGGTGCTATATGGGTACTGGCCAAAATTACAGGTCCCCGATGTTACCTAGTAGAAGACAGTAAGATCTGGAGAAGGCACATTGACCAACTCCGGGGATGACCAACCCACAGTAGACAAAAACAAACAGAAACAGAACCGGCCCTAATAAATAGAAACACTAGAGCAACAACAAGCAAACATCTTCACTCTGGAGATTGAACTCAAAATTTTCCTAGGTGGCTCTAAGCAGCTAAAGGCCTTGAGAAGTACCATTCTCCACTTCATGGAAATAGATGTTGTAAATGGAAAGTGTAGTACAAAAGCATTAAGAATCTCATTCTACTTCAAAAAAAATCACACTCACACACACACACACAAACACACACACAAACACCTCTTCAACTCAAATTTACTGAGAAGTACGTAAGCTTGGAAATTAACTTAATTTATAATAATGTATAATTTCTAATATATTTTATGTAATGACTTATATACTGTACTTTTACAATGAAATATATTTTTACCCAATATAATTTATAATATCTTCAGTACTTGAGGATAGGGTCATACAGTGTTTTCATGGTTGCTTTTGTGGAGTTTCTGTTTCGTGAACATAAAAAGAATAGTGAACCTGTAGCTGCATCATATTGATCCTCTGATCCTCTGAACTATTGATCCATAGTCCATAGGTACAACTATGGGTGGGTGACAGAATTCCCACATTTCCCTGCAGATCACTTCCTTAAAACGGCAGATGGACTGGGGATGGTTCCCTCTGCAGCTTCTGCAAGGCTTGATCCACTTGGCGGTTCCGGGTTTGCTGAGTTTTACCTGGTGGACATCTTCCTTCTCACTGTCGCTGTTTTCGGAGCAGGATGAACTACGCAGTGCCCCCTTCACGGCATGGATGGCATGAACCTTGCTGCTGTCCTTGACTCAGGCTGCTGAACATTTGGAGACTTCTGCGGTCTTCACTTCTTCCAGAGCCTCCTTGAATGGGACATCCTCCCTTGCAAACAGTTTCTTTTGTGTAGAGTTGTAATTGCAGGAATGTTCCTATCTGATGGCAAACCTCAGAGAAAAGAATGTTTCCAAGCAAATACAACTCAGGCAAACAAAGTTACTCATCTAAAGGAGGATTAGAGAGAGGAAGTAAACATATGTTGGACTTTGACTAGAGATCATTAATTGTGTTAGTTACTATGCTGAACAATAACGAAAGTCAAGCAGAAACCAAAGTTAACCAATGTTGGAGGATAACTAAAAATGTGTATAAATGCAAGACTAGATTCCAATAAAGATCATCATGAATCAGTTGATCATGATCAAACACCTCAACTGCCTCGTCATTACAACAAGTGGCGCATGAACAGGGACCCTCTTACTTCGTCCGGCAAGGATTTGGTGCACCTTCAACCCTTTGGGGTTTCTTCAACCATTTTTGGTTTCTGTAAGTATGGGGTCTTCGCTTTCTGAGGAACAAAGGAAGCATGTAGATGAATTAGGCTATTTGTTGAAGAAAAATAATACTCAGGTACCAGAGAAAAATCTCTTAAGGCTGGTCCAGGAGATTGCAGCTCAGTGCTTATGGTATCCAAAAGAGGGGTCTTTAAAATTAACTGATTGGGAACCTATAGGGAAAACATTACATACTGAACCTAGAGCAGAAATAGAAGTTTTGCAGGTGTGGCATTTATGTAGGCATGCAATTGAAAAATTTGGTCACAATGAACTTTCTCTTTTAACACCTCCACCTTCACGTTATGCTGTCATTTGTCCTCCTTCTTCACCTGAATATATGTCTTCCATTTCCTCAGCTTCTGCAGATACAGGGCAAAAGCCTCCTGACTCTATTATTCAGTCTTCTTTTCAGAAAATGGTTGAGAAAAAGGATGCCTCTGTCTCAGGAACAGAACTTGCAGAATTAGTTTGTCCAGTACAATATCATCCTGGTCAGGGACCACAGCTTGGACTGCAAGTAGCAGAATGGGAGGGTCTGCCTTATCAGATCTTAAGAGAGTTAAAAAAGGAAGTTACAGACTATGGGATTAGTGGTAATTTTACAAGAGGACTTGTAGAAGGAATAAAAAATGGTTATACAATGATTCCTGAAGATGGGAAGCAAATATTACTTGACTCTTCCAGCAGTCTCTCTCACTCCTCCCCAGCCACAGCTGGTAGCGCTGGGATTGATTTAATCACTCAAGAGGAAAGTGAGTTTAAATTTCCTTTGGAAGTTAAAATAGTTTCATCTCAATTTAAAGGACCTCTTCCTTCAGGATTAGTTGGTTTAATTTTGCCTCATTCTTCTGCACACAAAAAGGGCTATTTTGTTGTGCCTGGTGTAATAGATTCAGATTACACTGGTATCTTCATGATTCAGATTTGGGTGAATCTTCCTCAAGTTCTTCCTTGTAATTCTTCTGTTGCTCAATTGTTTCTTCTTCTATATGAAAATCCATCTCCTGGTATAGGTAATCATGTGGATGCAGGATTTGGATCAACTTCTTTATCTGTAGGTTTACTTCATCAGCTGAACTCCTCTCGTCCTTTGTTAACACTCTTCCTAAATAAACAACCATTTCAAGGGTTATTGGATACTGGAGCCGATGTTATTGTCATCTCCTCTTTACAATGGCCAGTACAGTGGCAAAAATGACAGTTTCTTCATTGTGGGGAATAGGAGGTTCTACAGCTGCTTGGCAGAATGTTCAAGAAATTAATGTTACAACATCTGCTGGTAAGTTTTTTTCCTACAACCATACATTCTAGATATTCATATTAATATTTGGAGCCATGATATCCTTTCTCTTCTTAATGCTCATTTGATTCTTGATGATGGCTCTTCCTCTTAAATGGCTCTGTTCTATGCTGGTTTGGGTGGAACAATGACCATTATCAAGGAAAAACTTGCTGCTTTACAACAATTGGTTCAAGAACAATTGGCTGCTGGTCATATAGAACCTTCTAGTAGTCCTTGGAATACTCCTGTTTTTGTTATAAAAAAGAAAAATGGGAAATGGCACCTCCTGCAGGATTTAAACTTAATTCCTAATTTTTATAAATTATTGATAGTAGATATTAAAGACTGCTGTTTTACTATACCTTTGCAGCCTCAAGACAAAGAAAAATTTGCATTTACTGTTCAAGTTTTTAATAATAGCATGCTCACAAAACGATATCATTGGTGCGTGTTGCCTCAGGGAATGCTTAATTCCCCTACACTTTGTCAATATTTCATGGATAATGCTCTTCAACCCTTTAGGAATAAATTTCCTTCCTATTTAGTCTATGATTATATGGATGATATATTGATAGCAGCCCCAGATTTTGATGAATCTAAGTTGTTAAAAGAGTTAACAGATACTGTGGCACAACAGGGATTGTATATAGCCTCAGACAAAATTCAAAAGGTAGAACCTTATAACTACTTAGGACATAGAATGTTGCATAATTGCTCCATTCCAATTGTTCCTGAATTACAAGTACAGAAATCATATACCTTAGTACAATGGCAAAAATTACTTGGCATTATTAATTGGGCACGCCCATTCTTCTACATTACAACTGGTGATATGTTGCCCTTATTTCAGTCTTTGAACGGAGCACAATCACCAGGAGATCTAGTTGTATTAACTGACCTTCAAAGAACATGCCTTCAAGAAATATTGAATAAGTTTAAGCATCGATATGTGGACAGGATAATATCCTTAACAATAGGACTTTGTTTAGCTATTCTTCCTACTGCACCCTTACCCACAGGATGTCTTTATTCTAATGCCTCTCCACAGGCAGTCAACATTCATGAATGGATTAGTCAGCTACTCCACCTAGAAACATTTATCCTTATCAGTCTGCATTAGAAGATTTGATTATTAAAGGTCGTAAACGAGCCTTACATCTTACAGGACAGGATCTCATTAGTATAGCTTTCACTCGTACAAAAGTTGAACATGAGCATTTGATGATTTCAGATAGCCTTTTCTCAATATGTGGGAAACTTATTGTATTCTTTACCCAAGGATCCTAGAATAGTGGTTACTACTACTTTAAATCCGGCCTTTTCTTCCATTTTTGTGCAAAATCCTATTTCTAAAGCTCTTACAAGTTTTTACTGATGGCTCACCTACAAGGGGTGTAGTTGTCTGGCAGATTCAACAATGGTATTCTAAATTTACTGCCATGCAGACTTCAGCTCAATGTGCTGAGCTGGCTGCTGTGATTTTGGCTTTACAATTGTTCAATGGCCAACCTATTAACTTGATTGTTGATACTCAATAAGTGTATTTAGCTATGCAATCTCTTCCTTTTTCTTATTGTGCTCTCTCTTTGGATAAGAATTTGTTATCCTTGTTTTTATCTTTAAAGAATAGTTGGAAACTCGCTTGTATTCTTTGTATGTAGAACACATTTGAAGTCATACTCCCTTTACTAATGCCTTGACTGAAGGAAATCAGAAGGCAGATGAATCCTTAAAGGATGTTATTTCTCATTGCCTATCCTCTTTTGCTGTAATGGGTCAGCCTTCTCAGTTGAAAACTGACAATGGCCCAGCTTATATTAGTAAGGAATTTCAAACCTTTTGTCAGAAATGGAATATTACTTTAGTACACGGAATTCCTTACAACTCTCAGGGTCAAGCTATAGCTGAGCAAGCTCATTGTACTTTTAAGGCATTACTTCAAAAACAATTACAAACTGAGTCTGGCCCTTACCATTTGCGAAAGATTCAAAATCTCCTTGCTGTAGCATTATATACTTGGAATTATTTAACCTTTTTAGATTCTCTTGCAGACTCACCTGTTAATTTGCATTTTCGAACTACTGAATCTTTAGCAAGGCCTTTGGTAAAGTATTGCCAAGCTCCAGATCCAACCTGGAAAGGCCCTACATCGCTGATCACCTGGGGTTGTGGTTACGCTGCCATGAAAGATCCTTCTACTGGACAAGCAGTGTGGGTTCCAGCGTGCTGTGTTCGTCCGTATCATGGCATGGCATCAGGGCCTTCACAACCCGATTCTGGATTTCAATCTTCATCTGAACACAGAAGTCCGGCTTCCAAGGTTGAAGTGCCTGCAACCCATCACTTGAGGCCAGGTTAAATCTACTACATATCAAGCTCAACAACAACTGCAACAGGCCTCATTACCTCAGACTCCTGAAAATCTTGTTGCTGCTGTTTTTGCTATTATTACTGCTAATTCTGTTACAATTTTACTTTGTATTTTCTTGTTTATGGTTAATGGTGTTTCTGCTCAAAAATGACACTTCTGTGGTTCGTCTTAACCCTAATTTGTGGGTTCGTCATGCCCAATACATGTTTATGACCCATGGCACAAATATTACTTTATACTATGAGCCCCCAATGGCATTTGGTCAAATTTCTTTTACCCCTAACTTGATCATGTCTTCTACATTTATTGTCTCACAACTACAATCTATTTCACACTTCTGGCTATTTTCTAAACCCCCTATGGAATTGAATTCTACTTGAAAGTCAGTCAATTTACAAGGGGTCTGTGTTTTTGTTGTCACGCTAAACACACTTGGCTTCATAATTGGTCTGATTATGATACTGCTCAGCACATATTAAAAAAGCTAGGGAATTATAGTTATTGTTCTGACTACTATTGGTTGTCAGGTACCTTTAATTCTTCTTTGTATGGACTTAATATAGCTCCTGATATGTATCCTGACAATTTTCCTATTTTTAATGTGGTTCTTTTTTGATAAATATGCCACTAATGTTCATCCTCAGAATTTTTCATTCTTTGAATAAAACTATTGAGGATGAGCTTGCCAATTTTACAGTCATGCATTCAAAATAATATCCATGCTCAGTACTCACCTTTTGAGTGGCTAACCAATTGGCTCCCTGATTGGTCTTGGCTCAGTTTTTCTTTTATGCTATAATTATTATTATTGTACTAATTGTAACCTGTTGTTTTATTCAATGTATTCTAAATTTATTCGCATTGTTTTGTCCTGCTTTCCCCTCTCTTAATCCTCTACAATTGCGATACATTCATAAATCTTTGAATCCTCCATTTAAAATAAAAAACGAGGATATGTAGAGTTGTAATTGCAGGAATGTTCCTATCTGATGGCAAACCTCAGAGAAAATAATGTTTCCAAGCAAATACAACGCAGGCAAACAAAGTTACTCATCTAAAGGAGGATTAGAGAGAGGAAGTAAACATATGTTGGACTTTGACTAGAGATCATTAATTGTGTTAGTTACTATGCTGAACAATAACGAAAGTCAAGCAGAAACCAAAGTTAACCAATGTTGGAGGATAACTAAAAATGTGTATAAATGCAAGACTAGATTCCAATAAAGATCATCATGAATCAGTTGATCATGATCAAACACCTCGACTGCCTCGTCATTACAACACTTCTGCAGGGTTAAATCCTTTAGGCCGAAGACTATCCAATCTCAGATATTTCTTCAGTGTTTTAGAACTTGTAGTTCTTTGATAGTTTCCTCAGCACGGCCACAAAATCACCTTTGCTTTCCCCCTCCTTTTGGCTCCAGATGTAGAAGTCGTTCCGGTTTGCCAGATACGATGGGATAGGGTCGAAATGCCCCTTCAATGCTTGTTGCAGTTCATCTCAGGAGACGTTCGCCAGCTCATCTGCAATGAGGGCTTTGGTTAGTTCATAGAGTTCTGAATCACAATAGGTTAAAAAGTAAGCCTTCTTCTTTGCATCAGATGCTGTCTGCATCCCATTCACCTCCAGATTTAGGTTGAATCTTCCCATGTATGAGAACCACTTCTCTTTGGTTAGCTCAAATGGGATTGATAGGGGTCGGTGAGCCATGTTGGTTCGCTGTTTGTCTGAACGGTCGAGTTTACGATTCAGCTGGAAAATGGCCATGGTGCCCCAAGAGATCCTTCGTCTTCCTCAAAATCCCACCTTCGTCGCCAGTGTTAAATGAGTGCGGATGAGGAAGGAACAGGACTCAGGAGTGCGAGAAACTATTTACAAACTGGAAACAAAAGCAAACAAATGCAGGCAGCATTGGCTTTTTACAGCTGGCGCTGTCCGACACTTCAGCCACTGATGGGAACTCAATCTTCCCACCAGCGGCTACAACCAATAAGTGGAGTCTGACATCAGGCTCTGCTTTGCATATGATGTAACTCGTGTAAATGTAGTGTCGTGCATATTTAACAGGAAGATTCTGCATTTTGACTAAGTAGATAGTTAACAAGTAGAGCAGGGGTGTCAAAAATCAAGGCACATGGGCTGGATCTGGCCCATGAGATAGTTAGATCATTGGGCCACCCTGGAAACAGCAAAGAACCAGCCCACAGTGCCTCATCCCAGCCCAGGCCAACCAGGGGCTGATCCACAACCTGGCGGCGTCCATCCAAGCTGGAGTGAGGCCAGCCATAGATACCTGCGGCCTCCTCAGCCCCATCCCCTGGGCATGAGCACAGGTGATAAGCACACGTGGGGACCGGTCTTGTTGCTCTCAGTTTCTAGCCATCCTTTTCCTACCCAATTTATAATCCGCACCAGGGTTTTGTCTCTAGCCGTTTCCCTAGCAATGTCTGCTGGTGTCACGGGTAGGTTTTCTAATGTCTCTATTTGTAGTGTCGATGTGGTTGGTGCTGGATCATCTTCTATATCAGGTAGAGGGCAACGGCTAAGAGCGTCAGCAAGATTTATGTCTTTTCTGGGTCAGTAGGTCAATTTCTAGTTATAGGCAGCCAGGAATTCCAACTACCTTGTCGTTCATGGTGATAATATATTGGTTGTAGCTTTGTTTCCTGTGATTATGCTCAGGAGTGGCTTTGGTCTGTGATTAGTGTGAAGGTTCTCCCATAGATAGATATATTAGTGGAAGCGTTTTATTCCGGTGACAGCGGCCAATGCCTCTTTGTCTAGTTGACTGTAGTTCCACTCCGGCTTTGACAGAGTCTTTGAATAGAAGTCTATGGGTGCTTCTTTTCCATCAGGTAGTACGTGGCTGAGTACAGTGCCGATGCTGAAAAGTGATGCATCACAGGTTAGTGTTATTGGAAGTGTCTCACTGTATTGTATTAGTACGCGGTCTGATGTGATCAAGTTTTTTGGAATGCCGTTTCCTCTCGTTGCCCTCAGGACGAGGTTGCTTTCTTGTCAAGCAACCTGTGTAGTGGTTCCGCAATGGTTGCATTCTGCGGTAGAAATATATTATAAAAGTTAATGAGTCCTAAGAAAGCTTGTAAATTGGTTTTATTTGTGGGTCTGGGGGCTTCCTTGATTGCTCTGACTTTATGTTCAGTGGGGTGGATTCCTTCGCTGTCTATAAGGTATCCTAGGAATTCAACTTTGCTGGCAGCTAATTGGCACTTCTTTTTTACTTTTAGTCCCGCCTCCTTGAATTTGCCTAGGACTTCCCTTAGGCAGTCACATAATTGTTCTTTGTTCCTGGCGGATACCAGGACATCATCAAAGTATGGTACCACCCCTTTTATCCCTTGCAATAGGCGTTCCATTAAACTTTGGAATACCCCTGGGGCGATGCTGACACCAAATTGTAGTCTGTTGCATTTGAATGCCCCCCTGTGCATCACAATTGTCTGGGCTTCCGCTGTTTCAGGATCAACAAGCAACTGTTGGTACGCTTGTGCGAGGTCTAGTTTCACGAAGATTCCCCCCGCCCCCGGGAATGTAATAGATGCTATACCACTGGAACCAGGTATGCACTTTGTTGAAGCGCGTGGTTAAGGGTTGCTTTGTAGTCCCCGCAGATGCACACCGACCCATCCGATTGAATTGGTGTAACAATTAGGGTTTCCCATTTAGCGTGGTCAATTGGTTCTAAAACCCCTTGTGTGATGAGTTTATCCAATTGCTCATCGAATTTTGGTTTTAGTGCAAAAGGAACCCACCTCGCTTTTAGTCTTATGGGGGCTATATTTGGATTTAGACTAAAGGAAATTGGGGACCCCTGGTACTTGCCCAGTTCTCCTTCGAATACGTCTCGGAATTCCTCCATCAGGTCATCTTCCCACTCTGTTTCAGTTATGCTGTTTATGCCTGTGACCTCGATTCCTAATGGCGCAAACCATTCGAGTCCCAATAGGTTGGGTCAGTTCTGGTCGACTATGGTTAATGGAAGAAATCTGCGGGAAATGAGACTCAGGACACCAGCATGATTCCAATGTTTACTTCCGTATAGGACTGAACCCGAAGAAACCGTGGCACCCCTTGTTATAGTCGGGCTGCTCGCTGCTGTGGCCAGTGACGGCTCTTCAAAATTCCCGCTGCCACGTCTGCTAATACATAACAATACCGATAGAGGGAAAAGTAATCGAAAAAATATTTGAATGTGCAGAAATGAATACTGCCTTTGGATTATGGATTTCCTGTCTGGCCGCTCACAGAGGGTCAGATTAGGTAATCATGCCTCTTCAGCCCTTATTATTAACACTGGTACACCACAAGGTTGCGTGTTGAGTCCCTCACTCTATACTCTTTATGTGCATGACTGCATTCCTGCTCACGCTAGTAATACTATTGCTAAATTTGATACAACAGAAAGGGATTCATCTCTGGGGGAGATGAGTCTGTCTATCGAGATGAGGTGGACCGGTTGCTTTTGCGGTGTGGAGACAACTTGGTCCTCAACATCAATAAAACCAAGGAGCTTATAGTGGACTATAGAAGGAACAGATCAGATATCCAGCCCTTGCTTATCAATGGAGACCAAGTGGAGCAAGTGGCCAGTTTTAAGTTTCTGGGTGTTACCATAAAAGAGGACCTGACCTGGAGTGCTCACATTGCAGCCCTGGTCAAAAGGGCCCAGCAAAGATTATACTACTCTCTCTCCCTGTCTCTCTTTCCCTCTCTTTCCCCCTCTCTTTCTCTCTCTCCCTCTTTCTCTTTCTCACTTTCTCCCCCTCTCTCTTCCTCTCTCTTTTTTCTCTTTCCCTTCCTCCCTCTCTTCCCTCTCTCTTTCTCTTCCCCCTCTCTTTCCCCCTTCTCTTTCTCTTTCTTCTTTTTCTCTTTCTTTCTTTCTCTCTCTCCCTCTCTCTCTTTTTTTCTCTTTCTCTGTCTCTCTCCCTTACTCTTTCTCTCTTTCCCTCCCCTCTTTCTCTTTCCCTCTCTCTTCCCCTCTTTCTTTTTCTCTCTCCCGCCCTCCCCCTCTTTCCCTCTCTCTTTCTCTATCTCTTCCTCTCTCTCTCTCTCTTTCTCTCTCTCTCCCTTTGTCTTTCTCTCTTTCCCTCCCTCCCTCCCTCTCTTTCTCTTTCTCTCTATCCCTTCCTTCTCTCCTTCTAAAGCTAGGAGACCCACCTGAAACACACACACACACAGTCCCAACATCGCTCATTAACTTACGTCCTGATCAATCTCCCAGAGTCCCAGGGACCTGGTGTGATTGTCCGTTCACACCTGGTCCCATGTTGCCCGGAAAAGCTGGCAGGCAAGGTTCTAGATCAAACAAAGGGACTGAAGGCAGGACTTCCTCCCCTCCCTCTTTTAGGGAAAGGAAAAGGCTGGGAACTTCAGGTGCCCACCCCACTGGCAACTCTGGGCTAGGCTGCAAAACTTATCTTCCTCCCATGGCTGGTGGCAGAGGGAAAGGTGAGCCAGCCAGGGCAAAGCCATCTTGGCTCCCTGCCAGCCCACATCTTGTCCCTTGCTCGGATTGGCTCCCTGCCACTTGGCTCCCTGCCAGCCTGCATCTCGTCCCCTGTTCAGATTCTCCATAGCTGCTGGGGCTCGCAACTGCTGGGGAGCGGTGCGGGAGGCAAGCAGGAAGCATGAGTCTTACGCCACCCGCATCGCCCCTCTGCCAGCCGCCCCTCAAGCTGAGTGTTTTAGCTGAGTACGGGCCGCCGCTGTGCAAGCTCCATGGGCTGGAAGATCTGCTCTAGCAAGGCTTGACTCACATCTTTTTCTCAGTGGCAGCCCCCATTCAGCCAAAGCATGCAGGCCAGCAGGTGGCAGAGGGAAGGGGTGGCAGGCAAGGGGTGATGCAGGCAGCATAGAGTTGTGCTCCCTGATCACCCTCCTCACCCCTGCCCCCAGCAGGCAAGGCCCAGCAGCTGTGGAGAATCTAGGGGGGACCCAAGCGGCGATGGGTCAGCCCTGGCTCACCTTCATCCCGGCTAACAGGAAGCCAGGCAAGTAAGGGGAAGCTTGCTAGCCATGAGTGTCGCATGGACCCATGGCATTGGGAGCTAAGCACCAGACAAGTGGGGTCGGGTGGGAAGCTTGCTAGGCCAGGGTCCCCATCCCCGGTCCGCGGACCGGCACCGGGTCATGGAACAAGCCTTACCGGGCTGTTGGTTGCTGGGCGCCGCCATCTTTTTGGTAAAACGCTTCCGGTGAGCTTTTCCGGGTAGAAAGCTCACCGAAGCGCTCGTCATAAAAGATGGCGGCGCCAGCGCTTCGTGAGCTTTTCCGGGTAGAAAGCCATTTCTACCCAAAGCTCACCGAGCGCTGGCGCAACGCCATCATTTTTTTAAACAGCGCCCGGTGACGCCACCGAAGCGCCTTTTTCGCCATAAAAGATGGCGGCACCCAGTTGACGCCTGCACTGGTCATGGGCGCCCAGCTGATGCCGGAACCGGGCCGCGGCGTCGAAAAGGTTGGGGATCCCTGTGCTAGGCCACAAGTGCCGCATTGAGCCATGGCTCTGGTGGCTAAGCAAGCCAGGCAAGTGGGTGGGGTGAGAAGCTTGCTAGGACGTGAGAGCTGAGGGCGGTGGCAGCATGGCAGTGGAGGCCTAAGCCAGCCCGGGAGTCATGACTCAACCAAGGCTTGTGGCGGCAGTAGCGGCAAGGGTGAGGGTGGCAGTGGTGATGTGGCGGTGGTGGCCTAGGCCAGCTAGGGCTGGCAGCAGCAGCGGCATGTAGGTGACTGGGGCTTGCAGAGCTTCACTCACCTGGGAAGATTAGATGGTGGAAGGCAGGTAACGATGGCTGCCTGGCTGGCTGCTGCTGCTGCTGGAAGCAATGGTAGCGGGTGGGAAAATGTGGGAAGTGATGTAGCACACATGCGCTACTCAGCAGGGCAGGCGGGGAGAATGACGTCAATGATAGTCGTGCATGCGCTCAATGTTGTGTGTGCAATAAGCACTGACTGGGCAGGGAACAGAGGAGTGGGTGGATCCAGGGGCCTGTTTTCCCGGTTCTCCAAACTACCAGTTCTACCTCCCACGAAAAACTAGCTTTTTCTCTGTAAAATATTACAGATAATTAATCTAGGACAGAATCATAACTTTGATAGGGGACCCTAGTATAATCGCGCCGCCTGAATATCATCAAAGGGAGATACTCTAAATAGATTTTATGGTAGCAAGGAATGGGTTAATTTCCTGCTATAATTTGCCTTTTTTTAAAAAAAAAATGCAGGCTTTTACGGTACACGCGTAGCTCTGCGAAAAGCGCCGATGGAGCGGGATCACAATGGCATTTCTCCCTCATTCCTTAACAACAGATACCAGAAGGCAGTCACGCTGCTTCGATACCGAAGGTGCAAAAGCGTGTTATTACTACTCAGTTTCGTTGGTTGACTCTCTCCACTTGAAGCTGCCGTTGTCAAACTCAGAGTGAGAGAAAAGCAGCTACCGAAACCGACGCCTATACTCCTCTAACGGCTTCCCACTTTTGAAGCTCTAAGTGGCACGATGACGTAAGAGGCGCGCTTGCGCCGAACGCGGCCGCTGGTTCAGCTCGCTTCCGGGTTTCCCCGCCGACTTTTTTTCGGGGTCGCGCCGAGGAGCTGGTGAGATCCCGCCCACCCCACCCCTCTCCCACCAAGCCCCGCCCCCTGGTGTCGGAAGGAGTCGGTAGGGAGATTCTTAGGGAAACAAGGCGAAGTGTCGTTAAAGGAACGCAAGCGGGGAAAGATTTGGGGAGGAAGGTGTGGGAAAGAAGGTTAAAAGGCACAGTAGGTGGTAGGAAAGAAAAAGTGCTGGGGTCAAGATTGTTTTTCCCTCTGTCCTGAGATACAGGGGAATTTTAATGGGGAAAAAAATCACAATTGGGATAGTGCTCTGTTAATTACTTAGCGTGGTGCCAGGCAGTTGGCTTTTACTCTTGGTGACAGGAGAGACAAATACTCGTTGCCTTGATTTGTCCCGATGACAACCGGCAGCTTTTTTAGAGACGTACCGTACCAGGAATCTGATCCTTGACAGACATTGTCTTCCCTGCTTTCTATTTAGTCCAAATTTGCTTAGTGTAATCAGTTTTTCTAATCTGTCATCCTCTTGAATCATTGACAAGGTCTGTGAAATTAGTTGTTTTTTCTTGGAATTCAAAAGAATTTGACTTTTTCTCTTTCATTCTTCAGCTTTCATAACTATATTACTACTGAAAAGAAAACTAATAAATCAGCATTGTCTTCATTTTTGTTCCTCACAGTCTTGTCTATGTTTATGGTTGTGTTCCTCAGTAGGATTAATTTTCTATTTATTTCTCTTGCATGTGTCCAGGTTTATCTTTTTTGAGCTCAAAAGAAATTAACATCTTGACTTTTTCAACACCAACTTCAAGTTCACTAAGTAAGTAGGTTTTTATTGGTTTCATAATATTAACTTAAATGTTCCATCTTTATTTCATAATGTCTTTTAACTCTTCTTTAAATTAATAAAGTGCTAATGTCTGCATATCTCAAAATATTTCAACCCCTATTTTAATTGTGTCATCTCTTCCAGTCCTTACAGTCATATAATATATTCAGTTGTAAATATGAAGATATGAAGATAGTATGATTCTTGTTCTCCACCTTGTTTAACTCTCCAAATTCAGTTTTTACAATAATCTCCTAGCTCATTTTAAAAATCCTTGTTCTAGGCTGCTGTCAACCTGCATATTTTCCACACTGGTATAATTTACACAAAGCCCTTGATATATTCAAATTAGGCAAAAATACAATAAATATCTCTTTCCTTGCTATTTACAGAGAAGTAAACTACTGTTATTCAGTGTTACCACTCCAGTGAATAATTGTTCATTTCTATGAGTAAAGCTCTCTTTGGGTAGACTTTTGCTGTGAGAACAGTCTTTTTCTCTGTTCATTAAATTGGTGAGATCATTGCTGAAATAGATCCTTCAGAAAAGCATCAAGTTTATGTATACAAGTAATCCTCTACTTACAACCATTTGTTTAGTGTGTTTTTGTCTGCTCAAAATTACAATGGCACTGAAAAAAGCAACATATGACTGTTTTTCGTACTTACAACCATTACAGAATCCTCATCACATGATCAAAATTCAGATGCTTGGTAACTGGCTTATATTTGTGATGGTTGCAGTGTCCTGGGATCACGCAATCACATTTTATGACTTCTGACAAGCAAAGTCAATGGGGAAGCCAGATTCACACAACAACCAGGTTACTAACTTAACAACTGTAGTGATTCACTTAACAGCTGTGGCAAGAAAGCTTGTAAAAAGGGGCAAAACTCACCTAACAATTGTTACTTAGCAACAGAATTGTAAGTCTACCATACTACCTGTATGGTGCCTATTGCAAATTTGCTGATGAAAACAATTGCCTTCGAGAACACCTCTTACCATTTAACAGTTTCAACAGAAATAGTTCAGTTAGTTCACTCTCCTACCAGAGCACCTCCCAGATGTGTAGGCATACTAATTCCACAACTCAATATACCTACTACAACTGTGGTGCAGGGAAGTTTTAATAATAAACATTTGTGTGGTTCACTTTACTATATTGATTAACCCTTGGGCCATATCAAAGTGCAGAGTTCCAGACACAAATTATTACTAAAATCTGATAAAAATTTAAAATGGAATTGGACAAAGTACAATTTTAAATTAAGTTGGAATAAAATATGATTTAAAATGAAATTGGAAAAAAATGTAATATATGGATAAGTAAAATATGATAAAATTATATTTCAGTCTCATCCCTACAGTCTACCCCAACCACATATGCTGATCTCAACTCTAGGTCACTTTTACAGTACATTTTTTATTGCCAGTTTAGAAGGATATGCAGACTGAAATTATTATGAACTCCTTGTAAGTAGACTCAAAACATCAAATTTCTCTTCACTGACTCTGCTGTAAGCTGATAGAGCTCAGTCATTACTTAACCAGATCACTGGATTTAGTGCCAGAACCTGTAAGCTTTGATAAGTAAAGTTTTGTAAGCTTTGATAAATTTTTTCCTATTCTGTTATTTAGGTTGATTGTACCTGGGAAGCTCTTATTTATTCAGCATTTGTAAGTTTGTAAATCTTTTACTCCTTTTACAATTGTGTTTGTGTGTGTGTGTATACATATACACATACATACATCTGTTTGATATACTTGATTATTTAGTGATACTAGTTTATAGTGATTTTATTAAAGATTATAATTACAATCATTATCATTAATAATGCCAGTTTATGACTATTATAGAATTGAATGTTAAAAGCTGGAAAGTCCAATGATTCTTAGCAAGTGTCATGCTGAGAAGTGAACTCTATATTTTTAAAGTATTCCAGATGAAGAATGATACATTAGTTTATTATAGTCTGTTGAACGTTGAGGGATGAGAATTGTGTTATGACATAAACTTTTGTAGACTACAGCCCAAGAGTTGATTTATAATTAACAGAGTTGTCATATATATGCATGTTAGACTTCTATCCATCTCAAGCAGTCTTACAGGGCAATTTTATGCTCCTTCATTAGGATGCTAAGAAATCCAAAGAGAAGACAAGGTAGAAAAATGGCCTGAGGCTGTACTCGTACAACATTCTGTCCAACCATATTTAGTCTACAATCCAGCCCATATACAATCCAGCCTATATGGTTCGTTTAGAGTATCTAATGCAAACTCAGAAAGTAAATAACAGTAAATCATGATTCAATTAACAATGAATATGCTCATTGTGGGGTATTTCTTTCATGCTAGTTAAACATTACAATAAAGATAAGTCTCCTTTAGGTTTTTTTTTTAAAGGTCTTTCCATTGGAAAGAAAATTTTGACCCATTCAAGAACTGACGAAAATATCCTTCCCTATTTCATTCATGGCATTTCTCATTTCTAGGACTACCAGATCTGGACAGCAAAGAGAAATGGAAAACTGTTGCTGTCTTGTCAGTGTCATCTCAGTTGTAGTCTAATAGCTCCCCATTTCTTTTCTGAATTGGCAGCAGTAGGGACTGCAGTATTTGTACTGAGGTCAGGAGGGGAGGACATGTGTCCAATTTCTACCTCCTGATCTAAGGCATTTTAAAGGCCATGAAATTATAAATAAAAGCAACATTGTATGAATTGAATGAATAGTTATTTGATTGATTGCTGTGAAATTCTTAACAGGAAAAAAAGAGAAAAAAAAGCATAGCTGAAATACTCCTGTATCCTAGCAAGCTTCATATTTCTTAGGAGGAAAAAAATTATTTGAAAATAATGCTTACAATTGCAGTTACAGAAAAAAAAAAAAAAAAAGTATCATTTCTGTCAGATTTAGTTGTTGAGCCAGTTTGGTGAAGTGGTAAGGTGCTGGCCTAGAAACAAGGAAACTGGGAGTTCTAGGCCTCCCTTAGCCATGAAAGCCAGCTAGGTAACATTGGGCCACTTGCTGTCTTTCAATTCAATCCACTTAACAGGTTGTTGTTGTTGTTGTGGCGAAAATAAGAGACGAGAATTAGGTCTGCTTGCTACCTTGAGGTTTTTGTAAAAAAGTGGAATGTTTTTTTCCAGTTTCCAGGAATTTCTTTATGATCTCCGATCCAATAGTTGTTATGACCCAGTTGGTCAAGGTAAGGCAGGCCTCTAGAAAGTCCTTTTATTGCTGTCAATGACTGTTCAACCAATAGTCTCCAACAACCAATAAGACTCCCCCTCATGCTACTCTCAGCCACTCTCAGTCCCCCAAAGAATAGCCCATATATTATCAAGAAAGTCCACAAGACAAAGCCCAGCCATAAGACAAATAGGAGTCCTTGAGGCAAAGACAAGGTACAAGGCAAAAAGCAGTTCTGAAAGCAAAGCAAAGGCAAAAGGGCAAGGGGGAGGTATTCCTCATCAAAGGGGATCTGCTACCTATCAGCACCACTGTCTGTCCCAGCCAATCCTCCCCTGTGTCTGTGAAGGCAAGCAGCTCTCCATCTGGTCGACATCATTAGGCATCATGGCCCCAATGCCTAAGTGGCTGGGACAGCATCGTCCTCAGACCCCTGCCTCTCCACACATGTCAAGGGAAATGTGCCATCTCCATCTGGCAATCCCAATTCCAATTCCTCCTCTTCCTCCAAATCAGGCTTCAATGGGGCCATGTCACTAGTCCTGCTTTAGGCGTGTAAGTCAGTCGGTGACGTTGGGCCAGTCACTCTTTCTCGGCCCAACATAGAATAGTTATGGAGAAAATAGGAAGAGGAAAGATTTTTTTTAAAATAAAGTTTTATTTGGGTTTTCACACATACAAAATACAAGTAAAACATCTTTTTTGAAAATAGCATGGTCCCGGTTGAACTTCTTTATACAGACACAAAACTCAATTTCATGCTCCTTTTTGTGTTCTATTCCATATCTTATACTATTTTACATTTTCTATATAGTTTTTCCCCTCTTAATTTTCTCAATTTTATTTTGATTATCTCATCTCAATTCAAATCATTATATTTATACTTTTGTCTGTCCTGTTTCAATTTCATATTATCTTTTCTCATTAAACTAATTTTCTCCTGTAGTTACTAATTGGAGTATGACACCTTTATATCTTTTAATTACATCCATTCAACTCTTATTTAAACTTCAATATATACCTTAAGGTTATGACCTTCAATATAATACATAATACATAACTTCCAATCGAATTCTGCTTGGTACATTCTTATAATACACACTATATTCTTAAAAAAAAAAAAGATTGTAAATATATGTAATTATAAACCTTCATTCCATTCCAGTTCAGTTCTATCATTAATAATCATTAAAATCTTAACATCTTTAACACATCTTTTCAATTAAATATCATACTTCCTTAAAAACACATATAATCTCCATAATTATTTTTTCCCTTATTTCTCTTCACATATGTTTTATAAATCAATAAATATACCTTTTACTACATTTGTTTATTGACAAGCATTCCACTGAATTACGATAGCTATTTTATCAGACATTTTAATCATACTTTGTTTCATATTTTCTAAAATTATTTCTGTTTCTAATATAACCATACTATCTTATGTACCTTTGCAGAATCCCTTTTTCCATTAAATTTTCACCCATTATCTCTAAATAGGCCCTGTTTCTCTATATTTTGTTTCTGTCCTTTATGATTTCTTTTCCTTTCTTTCTTCCCTCTCATCTTCTCCCTCCCCTTTTTACCCCCTTGTCTCTGTACTTCTAATTCTCTCTTCTGCATTTCCCTCTTCTGTTGCTTTCTGATTTTATACTTATTTTTCACGCTATTTTTTTTGGAGTTGTTTTTCCCAATCTTAAACTTTCCATTCTCTTCCCCCCTTTTCCTTTTCCCCCCCATTTAAGATTACTTGTTCATTAAAGATCGCTTCTTCTTTGTCGCAATCTTCTTGTTCTGCAGGCATTTCTTGTTGTTTCTCATAATTCCAAATCTCCATTTCTAAAAACTGAAATACGAAGCCAAAAGAACCTCTCCCTTCTTGTGCACCTTCTTTGTACTTTTTAAGTTCCATTTTCAGTTCTTCTCAAAGTGGAGCCATTTCAAACAGTTTTAAACAACCACCCGATTGATTTTAGTCATTCAAAACAATAACCAAGAATCCAGAAATCATCAAGTAATCCAGATAGTCCCAAGTTATATATTCTTATTTCTTTTTCGACTTTCTCTTCCTGGGGTTTTTGTTGCGATATTTCAGTTAGAATGCATCTTTTGGAAGTCTTGTTGTGATTTTGCTGTAAATTCTTTTTTAATTCCAGGCAGTCTCCTCCCTTCCAGATCCTGCCCTTTTATTCTTTTTCTCTCCTTTCCTGTTTTCAAAAGCTTTTAATTATCCAGAAATCTTTATTATCCCTTTGACTTTTTATTTTCAACATTAAATGCCTATTGATGTCAAAGTGGATTTTTTTCCAATTTCTTACTTAAGTCTCTTAGCTGTCAGTATAGGAAAAGGAGGGAAAAAAACCAAATCTTTTCCCTTTTCTCTCCTTCGCAGCTTAAAAATCTTCTTAGGGAGCAATGTTTTTTTTTTTTAATAGTTTCAATTCCAGGGTACCTTATTTGTTGCTTTTGCTGTTTGACCCAGTCAACCAAAACTTTCTCCTCTTATCTTCCTCCTGCACTTTCTTTTCCAGTCGAGTTCTTCTTTGTGGTGGCCATTTCTGACCATCGCTGCAACTGCCTTCGGGAAAGGGAGTAATGGCCAGCTGGGGAGGAGAGATGCGGCTCTCCTCAATCCTGCTGGCAGTCTCCCCCCTCTTCACCACCTCTACGGGGTGGCTTAGCCCCAAAACCAGCAGGCTCGGGGGCGCTCCAGCGGCGAGCACAAATCGAAGCCTCGCAGAGACGAGGTTTCGGTCTGTCACTGAAGAAGCTCAAACCGGAAGTCTGGAAGAGGAAAGAATATTATGTATGTTTGCCACCTTGAGTTATAAAATTGGGATAAAATTGATAATAAAATAAAATAAATATGGACTTGTGTAGCTTTTAAGAATGTTCAAAGTTGGCATCCTTATTGGGCTTTTTTCAGTAGTGCTCATGTGTTTAAAACAGAAGTCAAAAATATACTTCTTGATAGATACAGATGTATACATCTAAAATGTTTGTGTAAGAGTATAATATATATTATAATTTATGTAAGTGTTTTTCAAACTTGACAACTTTAAAATGTGGCTAGGGAATTCTGGCAGTTGAAATGCACACACCCTAAAGTTATTCCAATTAGAAATGCATATTTTACAAATCCTCCTCCATTTTACTGCTTCTCCTAAATCATCTTTTTGTGAGAAGACCCAAGCAAGCATTGGAGGGCAAATTTTATAGTAATACTATAGCTGCTTTGTTCCTGAGAAGCATTGCTCCCACATGCCAGTAACCATCATTACATATCTCGATTGGACGGCTTTTATTTCACTAGTTAGTTTACAGATTAACAGAGTTGAAAGTAACCATTTCTGACAAATGGCAGTCCAGTCTCTTCTTGAAAGCTTCTGGTGTGAAGATCCCACAACTTCCAAGGACAAGCTGTTCCATTGGTTTATTGTTCTCACTGTCAGAAAATTTCTCCTTATTTCTAGGTTGAACCTCTCCTCGATCAGTTTCCATCCATTAGTCTTGTGTTGCTATTTCATAAAGTATGCTTTGAGGAGGAAAAGCTGCTTCTTACCAAAGAAGATTAGATCTTCTATTTTAAATCAGCAGTGCTAAAATACTTGTAAATCTGAGTGACCATAGGTGCATTCTTCTGCTCCCAATTACTGGATAGAAAAGTCAAACTTTTAAGCATTTGAGCACATAGTTGCAAATGAACATAAAATATCTTGCTTTCTATCTCCCATGCCCAATGACCTACCCTCCCTAATAGGATGCCACAAGAATACAATGTGACATGCTGCATCTGGTAAATTAGCCATCACTCTCCTCCCCTGTCTGCTCTATTTGTCAGGAAATGCAGTTTACAAATTAGTAGGTGCCCATTTCTAATATTCTGAAACACCTTAAGTCCTTTTCAGGCTTGATTAGGATACAAAAACACATACTGTATAAGGAGGTTATATGTGGTACTCCTACACCAATATTCCTACTATCTAATGTTTTGTGCTGGATCATCTGAAACCTTTCCACTCATTTAGGCTTTAGATGTAACTCCCAAACAGATTAAAGTTAAGGACTAAATTTGGGCAAATTGTTTGCAGTATGTTGAGTCTCATACAAAAAAACATAGCTTTAAATTTTTAAAGCAATTCTACCTTTTTTCCAGCCAGTGCACCAATTTTGTCAATTACTCCATGTATATGTTTGCACAACTATTTTAACTTGATATTTTTCCAGGAATAATAATGAGGCATGTACAGGAGGGTGCTTATAAAGCAATCATACAAATCTGGAAGAAGATGCAGCTGCTTTAAGAGTTGAGGCAAAGTTGTTTTTTATGTGCTTGAAGAATTTGCATTGTGTTCTCAGAGATTTAGTGATTGGGCGTGGAATATACAGAGAAGTATATTGGAAACAAGGCCTCTGATCTGACCTTCAGTTTCCTATTGAGTCACAAGGCCTGACAGACCATTAGCAGCCGTTTTTTTTATCACATAGTGAGACATATACTAGACAATCATGTTCAAGCTTATTATTTGTGGTTGGATTATTGTTTGATATGCAAAAAGGCTCAAAAATCAGATTTAGTTTAAAAATTATTTTTAAGCATCATAAATATCTTATGAACATAGATGTTGATGTTTGATACTACAATAGGGCAAGATAAATGAAAATCCAAGATAAATGTGGAAATGAACATTTGGATACTGTGTTTCTTATATAATAAGACCGGGTCTTTTTTTTTTTTGAGCCCCGAAAAAATGGCTAGGCCGTCTTTTCGGGGGTGACTTAATTCCCCCCACTTGCATCTTCGGGCGGGCAGGCGGCGACGGCTTGGATGTTGACCTCGGCGTTAGTGGGGCACTTTGTATCAGGGTCAACGCAGGCAGCACCATATCCGGGTGTGCAACAAAAGTGCTTCCTAACGGCAAGCTCCCCCCCGCCATTCCCCCATTTCGCATGTTTTAATATAGGCCTTAATTTGGGGGAGGGGCTTAATTTCATTTCATGCCTATAAAACATGCTGGGACTTCCTATTGGGGGAGGCCGTATTGTTGGAGAAACAGGGTAGTTTGTTCCTAAATATATTTTATCCTGTTTCAGTTTTGTCTTGTATATTTTTAAATGAACTATTTACTTATTCCATATATCTTCAGATCTTGAGAATCTTTTAGTCACTGTGGCCATGACTTATATTGAGGCAAAATTATTCCCTTCCCCACCACCCACCACCCACCCTTTTAATGGGCCTTGCAAGCCGTCCTATGTTAAACAAGGAAATTATAATATGAGCTGGGAATACTTAGATTCTGCATTTGCTACTTTTAGTCTCAGACACTCCAGAATAACAAATTGGTGACTTCCATACAATCTGCTTTCATAAATTTGTGTGCAAGATACAAAGTTTAAACCAGAAACTCTGAGTTTTTAAAAATAGAGAAACAAAGCTGCTCAAATGCCTATTTCAATTTTTTCTCCCCTATTTATCCCAAAATAGCAAATGCTCATTTGCATTTTGCATATGTTTTCTTTCAAATCAGAATTGTAGGTTCCCATTCAGATTTGTGGTCATGAGTTGGTTAATTTTTTTCCACAGAATTTCTGATCAAAATCACCCACCCCACAAGTTTGCCAGAAAGGAAGATATGTGGTTAATTAGTTTTGGAAAAGAAATGTTTGCTATTAATCAAAGGTTACAACAACATGTGTTGCTACAGCACATATTTTTCCTGTTTTATAACAATGCCTTGTATTGTTCATATTATAGTAGTGAATTCATTGGTAACCAGTGATTATTGATAAATATAAAATGTAAGATTATTTTTTTCATTTTCTTTCCTAGTTTGTATCTTTAGTTTGTACTTTTTTAAATTTTCTTTTTCTTTAAGATTAAAGATTTCTTTGCTAAAAAATAGATAAATTAAGTGTTCAGAAAAAAGGGAGAGGAGAAAGAAAGAATTGTCTATATCTAAGCTCAATTTATGACAGTACTTTTTTCTCCAGACTGGCAAACTATTAATTACTTAGTCACTTCCCTAATAGTGTTAAATGTATACAGTGTATAATACAGACCTATTCTCTCTGAGGTGGAATGGGGGATACTGATGGAAAGAATTTGTTGAGAACTGTTTAAAAGGAATAAATCATTATCTTTTCTATTAATTTATTCTAATTGTCTGACACATGTTATTTTCTACCATTACTTTCTGTCTGAGTAAGCTATTTAAACTGAAGGGGTGGAATGTACTACGAGGGCTATCCACAAAATAGATTACGTTTTGCGATAGAAAAAAACCAAAGTTTAGGGGAAAAAAATTATTATATACACTTGAAAGTGACACTTAAATACTACTTTTCAACATATTCACCGAACAAATTGAGGCACTTATCATAGCGGTGAACAAGCTTTGTAATTCCATTGTCATAAAATTCAGCCGCCTGAGATTTGAGCCAGTCAGTCACGCCCGCCCGCAGTTCCGCGTCGTCGTCAAAGCGCAGTGTTCCAAGCCAGGTCTTCATCCTCGGAAACAAGTGGTAGTTGCTTGGTGCAAGATCGGGGCTGTAGGGCGGATGAGGAAAAATCTCCCACTTGAAAGCATTCAGGACTTCTCGAGTGCGATTTGCTGTGTGTGGTCGGGCATTGTCATGCCAAAACAAAATTTTTGAGCTTAACTTTCCTCTACGCTTGTTCTGAATTGCTTTTCTTAGTTTTTGCAACGTTTCACAATACCGCACAGAGTTTATTGTTGCACCATGTTCCAGAAAATCGATAAGAAGCACATCTTGCCTATCCCAAAAAACAGTCGCCATAATCTTCCTTGCAGAGAACGTTTGCAAACATTTTCTTGGTTTTTGGGGGGAATTTGTGTGCCCCCACTCCATAGACTGCAATTTGGTCTCGCTGTTCACATGTTTGACCCAAGTCTCGTCTCCAGTTACGATTCGATCAAGAAATGAATCTCCATCTTTGTCGAAGAGTACAGAAATGTCAATGATGCGGCCATACGCTGACTCTTGTGGTTTTCTGTCAGGATTTTTGGCACCCATCTTGCACAAAATTTGTGGTAGCCTAGCTTTTGTGTAACAATTTCGTGCAACAAATTGCGTGAAATTTGTGGAAAACTAAGCGAAAGTTCCGTTACTGTGAAACGGCGGTTTTCACGAATCTTGTCATCGACTTTCGCGACCAGTTCATCAGTCACAATGCTCAGACGTCCACTCCGCTGTTCATCATGAACATTAGTTCGGCCATTTTTAAATTTAATGCACCATTGGCACACACCTTCAGTGATGATGTTGTCCCCGTACACTTCACACAGTTGCCGAAAAATTTCAATCGGTTTATGTTTTTTTGCCAACAAAAACCTTATCACTGATCGCACCTCACAACTCGCGGGATTTTCAATTGCAGCACACATTTCAAACGTTTGCTGTGAAATAACAGGCAACGATACGAACCTCCCACTAGCACGACTAGATGCAGACTGAGCAGCGGACGCACAGACCAAAGATGGCCACGCTAGCTCCGCCCCTTCTTGCTACAGACGAAAATGTAATCTATTTTGTGAATAGCCCTCGTATAATATTTCTATCCAATAATGAATCGATGGATAGATGTGTGTAATTTTTACTCCTGTATTACTCTCTGCTTTCACTTTTGTGCATATTTTATTCATGCACTGCCATCAAAACATTTATTTAAGGTAGGAAAATAATTTGATTTATTAAAGGAAACAATACAACTTAGAATATACAAGTATTCCATGGAAGATCTAGCTATCCATGTCTTCTAAACAGGATGGGCATAAATTCACTTCAGTGTTGGAGCAGTATGCCTCTGACTATCAATTGCTATGGAACAGGAGTTACTGGCATATTCTGATTTTGAGCTTTCCTAGGAATGCTGGTCTAGGCCTCAGACCTGATCTGTCAGGGCTCTTCTCATTTACACTGAACGGCTCTCTCTACATCAGGGGTGTCAAACTCAATTTCATTGAGGGCCAAATCAGGATTGGGTTTGACCTTGGAGGGCTGGTGGGAAGGGTAGGCATGGGCGTGGCACACCTCCGCAGACATGGTTTTATAAACTTATAAAAATAGGGAGGCATACATTTCTGTGATTTTGTTTTTTTAATACTTACTTGATCTACTTGATCACCTTATGAAAGAGAGACCAGATCAAGAAACTGACTCCATAGGAAGACTAGAACTATAAATTGTTGACATAGGCTATAGTAGCAGAATCCTGTAAGTCTGAAAAGTAAAATGTTTTACTTTTCCTCCTTTTTATAACCTTCTGAGTCAAGGACGGCCTCCTGGAGCGCTCCAGAGGCCCTGTTTTGGGCCTGGAATGCCTTGAGGAAGGCTCCGGAGGTCAAAAGCAATTGCTGAGTGGGGGGCAACCTGCCAGAGGCACCGCAGGCCAGTCCTTTGCTATTTCCAGACTGACACAGCAGGCCAAATCTAAGCACCCCGCATCCGGATCCAGCCTGCGGGTCTTGAGTTTGACACTCCTGCTGTACATAATTTTTCCCTTTCTACATGACTGAATAGAAAATTTGGAAGTAAATAGACCACAATCAATGAAGCAGATTTCCTTAAAAATATAATTTTTCCAGTTTAGAATTGGAAAAACTATGCCATTTACCAATTGGTCAATACCATCAATGTGTCTATTTATGCTGTAATGCTGCTCTGGAGCTTCTATAAGGATTCACAGATTTTACCTAATAAAATATTGGGGAAATTCTGATCTTTTTTACATGCAATTACTATTATCAGAGCAATATGAAGTAGTTTCTTTGAATATAGCCAAATTCTGCTATGTTGTATATAAAATTAGGCAAATTTTAATTGCCCACTGTTAATCCACCACTAATCACAATATATTATTCTGTCTGTCCTTCTATTTTTATTATTATTTAATGCTTTTGTTTACTGGTCTGTAATAATATTTATTTAATAATAATAAAAAATAAATAGTCAATAGTCAATAGTCTGCAAATAGATTTAGTAGTTTAAAATTTTTGGGAGGGCTTGTATCACAAGAGGCGGGAACTAATGTTATACTAATGTCGGATCAGTATTGAACTAGAAGGGATAATATGTATTGTTGTTTTGAGGCACTTTTTAAAAATGTTTTGATTGTTTTGTGTTTTTTGTTCCAAGTTTTTATTTTTATAGCATATAAAAATTCCAATTTCAATTGAACAGTGTGTTGTCTGAGTACAAATATTTTTAGGATATAATAATCAAAATGTTTACAATATTCATTTCATTTATGTTAATTATAGTATTATCAATAATAATAATAACAATATTATTTACTTAACCAATTCAACAGGCCTTTCTTACATCACTGATCTTAACCATTTATTTCCCTGTATCCAGCTCCTGTTTTTTTTCCAGCTAGCCATTGATAAAATGAGTCCCAAGTCAAAAAGTATTCAGTTTCCTTCTTTTCCTTGATTATAAGTATTAGCCTTCTAATATTTTTTAATCACATTTTCATCTGTTGGGATCTCTTCACATTTCCATTGTTGTGCAAATACAATTCTAGCTACAGTCAATACATGGAAAGTCAAATATGCATTCCCTCTATTATATTGATTCATTTGCTTGTTATATATTGCCTTAATCATGTTAATAAATCTCTCCCAAAGTCCATAAATTTTAGTTGTAATAACATAAATTGCCAGTTTACATTGTCAAATGCTTTTTGCGCATCCAGGAAAATTAATGCCATTTGTTTTCCAGGATGTGCTTCATAATATTCCAATGCATTTAAGATCATTCTCAAATTGTTTTTAATCTGTCTCTTAGGCAGGAAGCCATTTTGGTATGAATGTATACATTCATTCAAAAACCTTTTCAGTCTCTCTGCTATTATTGAGGCAAATATTTTATAGTCAGCATTCAGTAAGGATATGGGTCTATAATTTTATCTGTATTAAGTCTGAATCTTCTTTCGAAATAAAAGTAATGATTGCTTTCATCCACGAGTTTGGTACTTTCACTTCAAATAGTACTTCATGTAAACTTCCAACAATGATGGGCCCAAGATATCTTGTAAATGTTTATAAAATTCTGCCGGCAGCCATCTGGTCCTGGTGTTTTATTATTCTATTGCCTCTTAATTGCTTCTGACACTTCCATCATTGATATACATTCATTTAAAATAGCTTTCACTTAAACTGTTTTTGATATTTTAGGTAGATCTGCTTTTTCCAAATATTGTTTCTATGCTTGCTTCCTCAGTCAGCTGTCACAGCTTCAGTCAGGCATGCAATGGCTATCTTTTTCTTCCTGCCAGCATGAGAGCTTCCTCCAAATCAAACAAGGAGTTTGCAATCTCGACGGAGTGTCCTCTCTCTCTCTTCATCACCCCTCCAGGGTGACTTAGGTCCTGAGAACCTCCTAGCAGGTCAAATTCGGTGTGATCCCACGGAGCCCCATGGAGATGTGTTGTGTCACTGCGTCAGCCCCACCTCTTTGATTGTTTTGTGTTTTTGACTTGGTTTTTTTTTCCCCTGTGGGATTTTTTCTATTTTCTATTTTAATCTTCAATAAAATAAAAATGTAAATATAAAAGAAAAAAAACCCAAAACATTTCTTAAACTCTTCCCCATCAGCATAAAGATCAAACTCAGCATCTGATAAACTTCACCTTTTCAGCATACTGAGTCATAACTTAAAGGGCAAGGCAATTTCAATCAGATGATAGGGAAAAGTTTTGTCATCATCCTATGTGGAACTATACAATCATGCCTTGGAGATAATAGCTTAAGTTTCCAGATTCTGAGTTATCACTGAGTGATTTAGCTTTAGTTGTTTAAAAGTTTTCTGTCCAAAAATGCTGACTTGATATCTTATCACCTGCTCCCATCTAAAGAGAACTGATTCACAGAAGGAGAAACTGATGATCTTATTCCAAAGTATTAATTTTGAGACATGACTAGCAGACACAATTAATGCTGTTTTATAGTCTGTGAGATTAAGGAAGGTGGAGTGGTGTGACTATGATTAGCTGTAATGCCAGAATCTGTGTTTGCAGTACAAGATATACAGGTCTGATTGTACTCACATTATACATTTGGATGCAGTTTTGCCTGTCATGTATTTGGACTATTTTATTTTTAAAGATAAAAATGATTCCACTATGCCTTGGAAAGTTCCTGTTTTTAAATCAGAGAGTTGTTAAAGTTCCAAGTAATGAACCCAAACCAATCAGCACTCTGAGATGTTCAGCTTTCTCAAAGGACTGTTTTATTGAGTTCATCATTTTGGCATGAATGGAAATAAAACTAGCTCTAAATATTTTCCAGTATAATTAAAGATAAGTACTGTATTTTTGCACTATAAGACACACTTTCCCCAAAAAAATGTCTGTGTGTTTTATAGAGCAAATGTTGCCAAAGCCCTGCCCACCCACCAGTCCCTACCCTTCAGCTGTTTTCGGCCTCCGTGTGCACCATTTTTGCCTCAGCATGCCCCATTTTCAGCCTCCCCGTGTCCTGTTTTTGGCCTGTTCCAGGTGGCAGGGATTGCCGCCGCCTATCACCACCAATTGCCGCTGATCTTTACCGCTGTCATTCGCCACCACCTGTGCCCGTTTTACATTTCCCCAAGTGCTTCGCAAGGTACACACCCATTCTGTCAATTTTTTGGAGGAGGTTTATTCCTGAGGGTACTCTGGCATCGGGACAAATTCCACGCCCTGGCTACCTTGAATGGGGTAAGCCGCATGCTGCTATGTAAAGCATTATTGTATGCAACCTCAGCAAAGAGATCTGCCTAGTTAGACTGCTGGTAGATGACATAGCATCTCAAGTAGTGCTCTATCGTTGCATTTGCTCATTCTGTGGCCCCATTCATACTCAAATGAAATGCAGAAATAAACCCTGAGAGGCCCTATAAGTTTTATAAATTCCCTCCACAATTTGGCAGTGAATTGTACCCCCCAATCTGAGATGATCCTCTTTAACACCCCATGCAATCGATAAATATGCTGCAGGAGCAATTTGGCAAGGCTCAGACAGACTATGAAGTGGACCTGTTTGCATAAGAGATCTATTTCAATCTAGATGACCATGATCCCCCTGCTGTCAGGGAGCTCAACTATAACATCCATCACTATCTCCTTCCAGGGCTGGATGAGCTTTGCCACCTGCTGCAACAGCCCTGGGCTCTTCCCTGGCCTTTTCTTCATCACCATGCACATAACCACCAAAATTGTCTTTTAGCTAAGTGCAACATCTTTAAGAATCTGGTGACCAGCTTGCTTGGTGTCGTGGCTCCACTGTAGGACCTGGACTCTTAGGGTGTGCAGAATGTACAACTTGTCTCACTTCCATGCCAGTCCAACTCAATGACAGCTCCCCTCCATGGTCTTTGAACCATGGATCAGATTGCAGCTCCCCTCTTAACTGCTGGATCAACTCACTGCCAAGGTCTGACGGTTTTCTCCTGGCCTGTTGCCTCATAGTTACTTGTGCCACTTTCTGGGTACTTCCTCCCACCTGCTGTTGTACTGCAGCATGTGGGACAGGGCATCAGCCAAAAGGTTCCTCCTCCTGGGATGTACTTTAGCTTGAAGTTAAACCAGTTAAAGTACTGCACCCACTGGATTTGCTTCGGTGAGAGATTTTGAGAGTCCTCAGTGCCTCCAGATTCTTATGGCCAGGCCATACTTCAAAACGCACTTTGCTCCCCTCAAGGAATTGGTACCAAGTCAATAGGGCCCATCTCACTGCAAACACTTTCTTTTCCCACATCACCCAGCATCTTTTTGTTTCAGTGAGTTTTCGGGAGGTGTAATCACATGACTGCAGTTTTTCCTCTCTCTTCTTTTGAAGTAGCACTGGCCCCACTTCTACATCATTGGCATCTGCCTGGAGGCTCCTTGGGGTCAGGGTGCTTCAGGGCCGGTTCCTCTGCAAATAGCCTCTTTGATTCCTCAAAAGCCTTCTGGCACTCCATCGTCCAGTTTAGTGGTTGGCCTGGTCAAGGTTTTCTCCCACTTCCCTGTCTTTAGTAATTCAGTAATCAGCAGGGTAATCTTGGGAAAGGAGGGAATGAACTGCCTGTAGAGGTTTGCAAACCCAAGGAAGCTCTGTAGTTGCTGTCAGGTCCGAGGAGCTTGCCACTCTAATATGGATTTCACTTTACCCAAATCCATTTCCATCCCATCGCTCAACACTTGGTAGCCCAGGTAGTCTAAGCAAGACTTGTGGAACTCACATTTGTACAGTTTGGCATATACATTTGCTGCCAAGACTTTCTTAAGCACCTGGCACCTAACTTCATGTGCTCTTCCATCATCTCGGTGAAGATGAGAATGTTGTTCAAGTACACTAGGACCCCCTTGTACAGGTGATTATGTAGTACTTCATTAATTAGCTGCATGAACACCACCCAGGCTCCCTGAAACCCAAACTTTATCACTTTAAACTGGAAGCTTTCTAATGGGCAGTTGAAGGCAGTCTTCTACTCATCGCCCTCTTTGATCCTCATCCTAGCATGCCTCCTTCAGATCTAACTTCATAAAGATCTTCCCTTGGTCAGGTGGCCTAACATGTCCTTCATTAGGGGGAGGGGATACATGTTCTCCACACACACCCTGTTTATCCCCCTAAAATCCATGCACAGCCTCATCCACCTGTCCTTCCTTGACCATATCCCCAGCCTTCGTACTTTCAGCATGCTCCTTAGGCAGCAGGTACAGCCCAAGTCTATGAGCACCTCCAAAGCCTCTTGGTTTTCTGACTTAGGCTGCATCAGGCTTGAACCATTTCAAAGTTGTCAAGGGTTACATCAAATAAGTGAAGGCATCTTTATACTCTCAGACCCTGGTTTTAATCTAATTGTTCAGATAGATAATGGTTGAGAAAGATGGCACTGTGTCTCACACCCAGTTCCATCAAACGTTATTAGTGTCCATTGAAATATAGTATATATTTGCTATTGTGTTTGTTCCAGTGAGCTGTGGCTCCATTATAGTGAAAGCTTGCACTACTTTATGCTTTAATATTTTTGTGCCACACAGCTCTTCAGCAAGATTCTTTCTGCTCCCCGTTCCCCAATAGTTTTTCTTTCAATGTCTGCTTACATTTTTAACTGTGTCTTGGAGCTGTTGCTCTTTTTGGCACTCTGCCTGGTGTTTTTCAGAATTCTGTCATGAGAAGCCAAGACAACAGTAAGCAATTCCAGATTTGTCAATACATTCAGCAGTTCACAGATCACAAGTGTTTGTGTCAAGCAGCATATGTTTTCATCCCTGTTCATGTGTAAACATTTAAGAGGGCCCCCAGATATTTCTGGAATGTATAGATAGAACCTATATGCATCCTGAAAACAAGCTTGTTATGTGTGATAATATCTGAAATAATGGAGCAAAGGTGCTGGTTTGCTTATTACTTATGTATTCCGGAACAGAGTTTTTGTGTGCAGTGTGCTTTATATTTTGATCTAAAAACATAGTCTCTCTCAAATTGGAATCTCAGGATTCATGTCGTTGGCAACAGTTTGGAGACAAGTTTGCTCAGAGCTTTATTCTGGGATGTTGCCTCAATTTTCGTATCCAGACTCAGTCTCTCATCTTAGTGTTAAACATGTCTGGCCCTGTTTAGTTTTTGTGAGTTTACAGAAACTTATCTAAATAACTGAATACAATAGAACCTCTGGTCACAACCATAATTCATTCCATAACTTTGGTCGCAACCCGATTTGGTCATGACCCAAACCTAATTTTGGAAATTTGGTGCTTTAAAAAAATGGTTCAAAAGGGGAAATCGGCCAAGAAAAAAAATATTGTGAATGTTTTAGTTGGAACCCAATTTGGTCGTGGTCAGAAGCATCCATGACCAGAGGTTCTACTGAATCATTTCTTCCAAATAACACATGCAGAATCCAGGGAAATTCTTCCAAAGGACACTGAATGCCCATAGATCTATGTTATATATATGTTATGTTATGTTGGTTACTTTATAATAACATAATATTAATTATGTATTCAGAATCAGTACTTGAGAATAATAAAGAAAAAATTGTGGAGACTGCAAATACTTCAAATTTGTATTCTGTTCAAGTCAAACAATTTCAAAACATGCTGTAAAACTGGGCACAAAGGTTTCAAAATTGCTTTGTCATGTCTCTTTGCTTGGCAGGAAAGGTACTGTCCAGGAAAATATAAATTGTGTAGAGAATTTAATTCAGTAAGTAAATGAATATAGTTTGGGGATTGGGGAGGAAAAACACCCTGTATGCTTACAGAAAATTCATGATATGTTTTCCTCTGTTAGATTTAAGACACGGAAAATAGAATTTGGAGCCATTGAGTACAAACAATTAGTCTCTCTACCTGTTTGAAAAGCGCTATGAATGCTTTCTGCCAATGGTCTATCTAAATTAATACTATCCAGGACTGGCTAGGCAATTCCTTGCTATTTAGAATGAATGACTCCCACATTCCCTTGCTATTTACTGGGCTGAGTGGTTTGACAGGATTTGAAATTTAAAGTATCTGGCAATTTCCAAGGTGCCTATCTTTGCAGAAAATCACTAGGTTTCATTCAGAGATTTTCATAGTATATGAAAAGTATTGAACTCAGCTTTCTGTTTGCAAAATAGCATTCTACCACTGGACTATGGTCCCAATTTTTCCCATAAAACCAGAAAATCAACCTATCATCAATTCTGCTGCAAATATATTTTAGTGGGGAGAAAGGCGGGGTATTCTTAAAAGCCGGTCCAGTGAATCAGCCAGGAAAAGATTTGGATTTGTGAGTTTCCAAAGATGTTACCATTATACTACATAATGTTTTTTGTTGTCCATGGAAGGAAATATAGTCTGTGCAAATATGAAGAGGTGAAGTTCCTCTCCATCAATAGGAGGTCAGAGTTTAAAAGAATTTTACTGTGTGGTTGCTGCGCTCAGCTTTTAAAACTGCAGTGTACAGAGTTCAGCAAGTCTTGTGACAAGATCAGCCCCAAGATCAGGGGCTTATTTTCTCCATTCTACCCCTATTCCAACGGAGCAATGCAGCTTTTGCCCTTGGTCTCCTGAGCCTCTGTGACCCTGTTCAGACAGTTCACCCATCTCAATGGAATACATGGCGTTGGAGCATCAATGGTATCAGTTTGTGTTTTGCTTTATGATGGAAAGGGGCTGGGGCTGTAGCTGTGATGGAAAGGGGATCCTGGGGCTGTAGCTGTGGCTACTGGTAAGTGGGCTTCAGGGGAAATGAAATAAAGAGATGGAAGAAGGAAGGAGTTGTAATAAGAAATTTAACACTTCGCTAAATATTGTGGATAATCAAGTTCCCAAAAAGTTTGGAGAAGTCATTGGAAGTATGTTTACACATATCCAAATCTAGACAAGTAATTAAATTTGAGGTGGATTTTGGGATAAACTGTATCGGGTAGTGTACATTTACTTGAATTACCTGGAACTATTGCTTCATAAGTGTGTTTCTGTCTGCTTATAATGTTGTGGCACCTGCATGTTTTTAAGCCAGTTTCTTTTGTTCTTCTCAAGGGAGTGGGGAATTATTACTGACAATTAAAGGCTTTATTAAGAAGAACCAATCAAGCAGTCAGTAATAAGCCAGGTTTTTTAGTCATGGAAAATATTTCTTTTTATACTCTTCACAAGAAGCTTCTGTCACTATTCAGCAAATCTAACTCATAGGGATCATGAGGAAGGAAAATTGCTGACATATAGATTTGAAACCAGAAATATTCCTGCTGGGTATACTACCAGAATAATATAATAAAAGGAATACATACTTAATTTTGCATGTAGTAACGGCAGCAAGAATAGTGTTTGCACAACAATGGAAAAATGATGAGGTCCCAACAGATGAATGTGTAATAAAAAAAATATTAGAATGTGCTGAGATGGCTAGATTGACACTTAAGATAAAAGAAAGCGAAGAAACAGAATATTTTTAACATGGGATTTATTCTACTAAAGATTAACTAACAGAAACAGAGGTTAGAAACTAAACAGAATCTAAAAAGATAATAAACATTTATATTGGAAATTTTCAAGATGGATAAACTGATGGTAATATTATGTTGTGATATGTTTATTAAGATTATTAGTATGACTTTGGTTATTGTTGTATCTTTATTTAAAATTAATTGTGCCCAGACAGCACACTATTCATTTAGACATGGAATTTTTTATGTTCCCTAAAAGAAAAATGTAATAAAATATATATTTTTTAAAAAGGAAGAAAAATTGCTGGAAGGACAATTGGAAAGATCTTGCCAACTGTTCTCTCCCCATCCATACTCAAATCTATATTCACTCATCAACATCTACTTTTGGTTAAATAAGTAAGAAAGTGACAGATAGCTCAGACTATTTATCAGTAATTCTGCTTTGCTTATGTGGGGCTCTGGTAAAAAAAACCTACTCTGTGTTTATTTTACCTCAGGTTATCATGTGATGTCAGTGTGAGACAGAAGCAAAGATAGACATGCATTCCAATCACACAGCTATGAATGGCTGCCGAGCACAGGAAGTTATCCAGGTAAATATAGATTCCTGAACTGATATCTGGAAATAAGGTGCTTTGGGTGTAGGAACATCCAGTGGGTGAAGAAAGTTGTCAAATTAAACAGATGGCTTTAACATGGAAATAGTATAATTTTTATGGATAAATGGCGTACAGGTAGTTCTCGACTTAAAACCATTTGTTAAGTGAACATTCAAAGTTACAATAGTGCTGAAAATGTGACTAATGAATGTTTTTCGAACTTAAAACCAGTGCTGGGATTCAAATAATTTAACAACTGGTTCTCTGCCCTAAAGATTTCTTCCAACAACCAGTTCACCAAATTGCTCAGAAAGTTAACAACCGGTTCTCCCAAAGTGGCTCTAACTAGCTGAATCCCACCACTGCTTAAAACCATTGCAGCATCCCCATGGTCACATAATCAAGATTTGGGTGCTTGACCACTGGCATGTCCTTATGACAATTGTGCTATCCTGGGGTCTTATGATCACTGTTTGTAACCTTCCCAGCTGGCTTTTGACAAGCAAAATCATGGAGGAAGTCAGATTTACTTAAAAACCACAGTGATTCACTTAACAACCATGGCAAAAAAGATTGTAAAAAGTAGTGCAACTCACTTAACTACCATATTGCTTAGCAAAAGAAAATGTGGGTTCAATTGTGATTGTAAATCAACCAATACTATATACTATAATTCCTTTCTGTCCTATCAAAACAGGCTGCTATTTCTGTCAATGATACATAATTCAATCTTAAAGTTACGCTCTAGGACTTATTCTGGACACTGGGTTTTCAAAGCAAATCTCAACATTATTGGTAGTTATTAATATCAATTGGTACTAATTGGTATTGGTAATTGGTAGTTATTTTCTAATTTTCTTATCTTCCAAATAATACCTTCATTTATTTTCCTCTAAAATCCATTTTCATCATCTAACTAACCACCTTTTTTACAACACTATTATTAGAGATCCTTGCTGAGCTTGCTTGTTCTCCTTAGAGCTGCTCGGATCGTCCAGAGGATGGGTGGAGCTTCAGTCTCTGCTGTCGTAGGCTGAGCTTAATTTCTGAGGGACGCCTCCTTCTTCCATCACATGTCCAGTCCTGGCGTTCCCCCAGTTTATGCTCAGCCCTGGTGCAGAGTAGGCAGATTGTGATCGTGCTCTTGGCCGTTGCTTTCAGCAAACCTTATTCGATTGTGGTCTTTTTTTCCTTTCTCAGGTTGTATTGTTTTCTCTATTCCTTTTATTCCCAATTTAGCCCTGCGCAGTTTGTTCCCTTTCGTTTTCTCCGCTTCCCTGGGAGGCTTCCCGGCCCCAGGGGGAACCAAGAGGAGGGCTAGCACCCTTTACAGGCTGCCCCCCCCACCTCTCCCTTTGCCTTGCTGCCGTTCGTTTAAATCGCTCCATTTCGTTCCGTTTTTTCACTCCCCCGCCTCCGATTTACTTAGCCAGCCTAATTTCGTTCGAGCCTTGTTTCTTTTGAATTCCTTCCCCTGGGGACTCAGATCGCTCCTAGGGAGGGCTCCACTGCCGCCGCTAGGCCCCTGCAGGCCCACGAAGTTGCGGCCGCCATTTTGGCTCCGCCTCGTGGCCGGGCGCCATTTTGTGCGGCTGTTATCTATCCGATCTTCACTGCGGCCCCTTTCAGAGACAGCAGGACCGGCAGACCTGCTCAACAGTTCCCGGTGGTGATTATTTGTAATCCACCGGGTCATTGGAGGCTTGATTGCTTGATTGCTTGATTGCTTGTCTACATTGTTTAAGCACCCGCGGCCAGCCGTAGCGGCTGCGGTAACCTTTCACCACTCCCACCCAGTTTTCTATTGTCTGGGAAGGCAGTCTGGTGCAGGCCTGGTGTATTGCCCTTCAGGGCACCTGCAGTTTTCCTTCAGCAATAAAAGAAGAGGCAGCAGCTCCCTTCGAATTTTTATTACTAAATCTGTTGCAAATTACAAACAGAACAGGGGCATTTCTGATCATATAACCCCCCCCCCCCCCAAAAAAAAAGACAGTAACACATTTACCAGGCTAACTCATTACCTTTAACTGATTGACCCGGGGGGTGCATAACTTCTCCCAGGGCTCCCGGCCTTAATTGCAGGTCGACCCCTAGGGCGCCAACCACTCTATTATTGATCCATATCTTCATCAATTATCCAAAATGGCAGAAGGCAATCCATCAAAAGGCCCTTCTCTAAAGGCCAAGCAAAAAACCCGACACCTGCACAGTCAGACTAAAGAGCCCACTAAAGCCTCCCAAAAGGAGGCCCTAAGGCGACACAGGGCGCTAGAAAAAGAGATAGAAAAGCGCGCCAAACAGTCCGGTTCAGTGCTCCCAGCACCAGCCACCCCTTCTACCTCTGTTCTCCCCCCGCAGTCTCTCCCTCCCTCCAGGCACAACAGGACTCCGGAACACCACCCAGGCGAATTCCAGAGGCTACTTTCACGCCAACGGCCGCCGGCCTGCGACAGGAGGAACCTCTCTCTCAGGCGGTCCCGGACCAGCTCAGAGCCTGGATGGAGTCGGCCATCCGCCAGGGAATTGCAGAAGGAATGCAGAGGATGGCCAGACCAGGGTGGCCTCCACAAGCCACCGAATCAGTAAGATCATTCCCTCACACTCAGCAGCTGTCCCACGAACAGATACCCCTTCAAGAGGGAGTTTCTCCCTCGATTAGGGAGGACGAGGAGGAGGGGGAAGGGGATTTAAATCTGTGCGGAGAAGAGGGGGAGGAACAATTTGATTTGGGGTCGATCCAATTCGACGAACCCCTCCCGGACTCCGAGCCATCAGAGCCTGAAATGTCAGAGGACGAGGGGCTCACCCCTGACCTTCCCACTTTTGTAGGGCTCTTTAAGCCCCAACTATTTAAATCCCTCCTCTACAAGGCTAGGAACATCTCGGGCCTAACTACCCAAGGCCTCTCCAATCCCTCTCCCTCGGGCTCGGTAGAACTAGAGGACTCCATGTTCAAACAACCGGTGGTGGAGGCTGAAGTCATCCCAACACCACCCATATTCTTGGACCTGATATCCAAGCAACTAGCCTCCTCCACCGCCCCCCCCAGCCCCTTTGGCTCATGATAAACGGTTCTTTAACCTCGACCCAGAGCTTTCCAACCTGTTAAGTACCCCGGAGGTTGATGAGCCTGTCGCGAGCCTAGCCTCTTCTTCCGCCCTCAGTGACCCCCTGGAGGCCCTTAGGCCGGAAGAGAAGAGGTCGGAACTGGCCCTGCGGCGGGCTCACCAATCGGACGCATGGGCAATCAGAGCGGCCACGGCCGCCTCATTTTTCATCAGATCATCTATCCGCTGGCTCCGCCAGCTTAAGCAACATGTCCCGACTTCTAATATTCGCGCCCATCAGGACATAGCTAAGATCACTGCCACGGCAGAGTTTTCTGCTGATGCCACCTTTCACTCCGTGAAATTCTCCTCCCGCGCCATTTCCTCCCATGTCTCGGCCCGCCGCCTGCTCTGGCTAAAGCACTGGCAGGCGGACCTCAGAAACAAGATGAAACTAGCCTCCGCTCCCCTCACGAGTAATAAACTATTCGGTCCTTCCCTGGATCCTCTCCTAGTTGAAGGGAGGAACAAAAAGAAATACCTCCCATCCCTCGTCCGCAAGTCAGACCCCAGACCTCTGCAGCCCTTTCGGGGTCTTCCTTTCGTCCCTATCCCCAACCCCTCTTCCTCCCAGATACCAAAGCCCCCCTTGGTTCGGGACAGCCCCAGGACAGGTCTGACTCCTTTGATAGACACAGGAGAGGGGGAAACTTCAAGAGGCCCTTTCGCGGTTCCGGCACCAGGCCCTTCCGGCACTCCAGATAAACCCCCTGATTTAACCCCAATTGGCGGACGACTTAAAGCCTTCGCCAACCAGTGGGACTCATCCACTTCAGATGCCTGGGTCAGGGACACCGTCAGATTTGGCCTTGCCCTCGAATTCCTCTCCACTCCCCCTGATTTCTACATGGCATGTCCCCTCTCAAAAAACCACACCAAACGCAATCTCATGGAGTCAGCAATTCGGCATCTACTGGAGATACAGGCCATCCAGCCCCATTCCTCCATCCCAAAGGGGACAAGGTTTTTACTCTCACTTATTTGTGGTGCCCAAACACACAGGGGGATGGAGAGCCATCTTGGATCTAAAGCGGCTAAACCGCTACCTGGTGTATCATAGATTCAAGACGAACACGCTGCAATCCATCCTTCTGGGAGTTAGACAAGGGGATTGGATGTCCTCCATTGACCTCTCCGAGGCATACTTGCACATTGCAATCCGCCCCTCCCACTGCAAATTTCTGCGTTTCAGCTATAACAATCTCCATTTTCAGTACACGGCCCTACCATTTGGATTGGCCTCTGCCCCTAGGACTTTCACCAAGGTCCTGGCCGCGCTGGCTGCCCATCTCAGAACCATCCCGGTACGGCTCCACTACTACCTGGATGATATTCTCATCCTATCCTCCTCCAGAGATCAGGCGATCAAGGACACCCTAGCTACTCTCTCCGCCCTCCAGGAACACGGTTTCCTAATAAATTGGAAGAAAAGCCAGCTAGCTCCTTCCACCAGATTACCCCATCTGGGCACCATCATAGACACAGTTAGGGCAAGGGTGTTCATCTCTCCCAAGAGAATACTCAGCATCCAGCAATCAGTCAAACTTATCAGACAACTGAAGAGGGTTCCTCTCCTAGAACTAACCAAACTACTAGGTAAAATGATCTCTTGTATTTCCGTTATCCCTTGGGCCCGATTCCACTCCAGGTCCCTCCAGTGGTTCCTGCTCCCGTACCAAAGAGCTGGCTCCAGCAACTCCAGGCGCAAGGTCAAGGTCTCGCCAAGGGTTCTCACCTCCCTCCTTTGGTGGAGCAGGGCGTCGATCAACAAGGGCTGCCCCCTCAAGGAGCCCTCAAGAATCACCGTCACCACAGACGCCAGTCTTTCCGGATGGGGCGCCCACCTGCGGTCCAGCACAGCTCAGGGCAAATGGTCAGCGACAGAAAGCAGGTGCAATATAAATTGGCTAGAGCTTCGGGCCGTCCACCTGGCCCTCCGCAGTTTCCTCCCTCAATTACAGGGCTGCCACGTTCTCATCCTTACAGACAACATAACAGCAAAGGCTCATATCAACAGGCAAGGGGGCACCCAGTCAAAGAGTCTAATGAGGGAGACCGAGCGCCTCTGCCGGTGGGCGGAGTCACACCTTCTTTCCCTCAGAGCAGACCACATTTCGGGCATCGACAACACCCGGGCAGACTGGTTGAGCAGGGCCACCATAGACCAGGCGGAGTGGCGCCTCCACCCGGACCTGTTCAGGGAAGCAGCAGTAATTTTCGGCCCGCCAGTAGTAGACCTGTTTGCTTCTCCATCCAATGCCCAACTCCCTCGGTTCGTTTCCAGATTCCTGACCCCAGGGGCAGAGAACTACAATGCCCTGCGATGTCCGTGGCCCTCGGGCCTTCTATATGCCTTTCCCCTTCTGGCTCTGGTCCCCAGAGTCCTCCAGAAGGTACTCCACGAGAGAGCGGAACTGATCCTGGTAGCTCCTTATTGGCCCCGTCGCTCCTGGTTTGCGGACCTCCGCAGTCTTTCCATCGCCCCCCCTTGGAGGATACCAGCAGACAGGATCTCCCTGTCCCAAGGCCCCCTTCTCCACCCGGACCCCCAATGGCTCCAACTAGCCGTTTGGAGGTTGAGCGGGAACGTCTAAGGAGAGAGAATCTTTCTAATGAAGTTATTACTACCATCTTGACATCTCGGCGTCCTTCTACCACTAGGATTTATGACGCCACTTGGGCCTCTTTCCGTAAGTGGTGTTCTAATCTCCACATCGACCCAAGGGTACCGTCTGTCGCCCAAATCCTTGACTTCCTCCAAGAGGGCCTCAGTAAGGGTCTGTCCCCCAACACACTAAGGCGTCAGGTGGCAGCCCTATCCACCGTCATTTCCTGCGAAAAGGTCACCTCCCTCTCTCACCACCCCCGCATCCGTGCCTTTCTGAAAGGGGCCACGAACTTACGTCCACTGTCCCTTCACCGTTATCCGACCTGGGACCTCAACAAGGTCCTGACTTCTCTCACTAAGTCACCCTTTGAACCTCTGAGAGAGATTCCTCTCCAGTTCCTGTCCTACAAAGTAGTATTCCTGGTGGCTATCACATCAGCTCGTAGGATTTCAGAGATCGCTGCTCTGTTGGTTAGAAAAGACCTTTGCGTCTTCCACGCAGACAGGGTGGTCCTTCGACTCGACCCTTCCTTCTTACCAAAAATTAACTCAGTCTTCCACAGGGCTCAGGAACTTATCCTCCCTAATTTTTGCCCCAGGCCAACCCATGAAAGGGAAACCCTATGGCACACCTTAGACGTTAGACGGGCCCTGCGAATCTATATTAAACGCACACAGACTTTTCGTAAATCCGAGGCCATGTTTATATCTTTTCAACCAAAGTCACAGGGGCTCAAGGTACCATCAACCACCATAGGCCGTTGGATTAGGGCGGCCATTTCCAAGGCGTACCAGGTCCAGGCCCTACAAGTGCCCAAGGGGATTACGGCTCACTCAACTAGGAGTGCGGCTACCTCAGCTGCTTGGGCTACCCAGGCCCCAATACTCGACATCTGTCGGGCAGCAACGTGGGCTTCCCCGTCGCCCTTCATCAGGCACTATAAAATTGACAGGTACGCAGCGGCGGAGGCCTCTTTCGGTAGAAGGGTCCTCCAGAGGGTGCTCAGGGATCCTGATGAGTCAACAGACCAGACGGTGTCCCTCCCATAGGACAGGCCCCAGCTTTGGTATGTCCCATCCTCTGGACGATCCGAGCAGCTCTAAGGAGAATGGGCGTTGGTCCTTACCTGACACGCCATTTCTCTTCGAGCTGTGAGGATCGTCCAGCCCCTCCCCTTTTTTGTTTATTTCACCGTCTGGAGGGGGTCTTGTTTTCGGCCAATGCACTTTAAATCTAGTAAGAGGAGGGCACGATTGCCTGGTCTCTTCGTCTTCGCATAAACTGGGGGAACGCCAGGACTGGACACGTGATGGAAGAAGGAGGCGTCCCTCAGAAATTAAGCTCAGCCTACGACAGCAGAGACTGAAGCTCCACCCATCCTCTGGACGATCCTCACAGCTCGAAGAGAAATGGCGTGTCAGGTAAGGACCAACGCCCATTTTCCTGCAAATGAATGTTTCATTTCCCAAACTAGGCAACATCATCAGTGCTAGTAAGGAGTGGGGCTTGCTCTCAGTTTATTTTCTTGTTATATTCTGATGGCTTATTCTGTCATTGTTGGTGGGAGTGATCTTAGAGATTCTTTCGTTGAGCTGTTTACTGTCGACTTGTTTGCAGTTCCTTGATTGGGTATTGTTTGCTTGATTGTTGGTTTGATGTTATTCTTGGAGTTAGTCTATGCTCATCTGAGTGGTGATTGCTGTGGGGAAATGTTTGGTCTTATTGTTCCTTTTTTTGCTTGTTGATTTGCATAGTATATAGATATTGTTTATGTCTACGTGTCTATTAATGGCTAACTTGTCAAACTGCTAGATTTACAAAAATCTAGCGTTTTTGGATTTGGCTTGGTCTAGGATGGTCATAGTTTTCCACCCATACCAACCAAGTGTTCCACTACCAAAGCAACAACCCAATCTCCCACAAGAGAAGCGAGTAAGATGGGAAAAGGGAACAAATGGACTATTATATTATTGGGTTTCTATGTTATGACAGAGGAAAATGTGGAAACTACAATATGAGGTTACAATGTGAACAGGGAAAATTAGATATGATTACAAAATTTATCTTCCCCCCATAACTTTTATTTATTTATTACCTGTCAATAAAAACAAATAGTTTTCCAATAGCAGAAAATTTATGAATTGTACTGGAACTTTGGAAAGAAATGGAAGCTGATTAAAACACATTGCTCAATGTGGTATTTTAAAAGTCAGCTCCAAGTGAAGCACTTAGCATAACTTAAAAGAGTAGATATTGGAAATAGTGCTTTTAGGCTACATCACCCTTAACACAATAGGAGCCAGGGATGCCAGCTCTTATTGAAATGTCTTTAATCAGCTTCCAGTCTTCTGCTTCTAGAGATAATTTATAATATAATAATTTTTTAAAGTATTTTTATTATCTGAGACCAAAATTTTGAATGTTTCCAACCCCATGCTGCATCAACATTAAAGCAAATGATCCATTTCAAACAAGATTTAGTTTATTTGCTGCATTATTATTTTTCATGTTTTCTATTTTTTAGCATCTTGAACTGCATTGCCCAGATCTTACTACTATATTCACCCACTGAGATCCTCCAGTGTTTGCATAGTATTAATAGTAATTAGGAAGTGGGGTGGTTTATTTAATCTTGATGCAATGTAAGACAACCTGTACTTATCTTACTTTAGTTGATCAAGAAACAGCTGGTGAACTCCATCAAGAGCCTGCAGAAGCATTATGTGACCTCTGATTCTCTTGTAACAAGTGATGATCAAGATGCTAATACTCTTTGTTGTGTATTGGAGGCTGTGTTTGTGCACGGTTTGAACATTAAGCACATCAAAACAGAGGTTGGAGCAAAGGGGAAAAAACATGGAGGGCGACTTCCTCAGCCAGTGTTTTGGACTCTGCTAAAATCTATCACACACAGGTGAGACTGAGAAATGTTGCAATTTTGATTTGGGAAGTTACAGTAGTGTTCAGTGTTTATTTACAAGGTGAGTATATAGTATGATGCAAGAATGAGATTGTTGGGTGCAGAAAATAATCTGATGCATCATCTTGTATAAATTTAGTAGATAAAAAAATCCCAGGGTTTAATTATATGTGTCTGTTACCTCTTCATGGGGCAGCAAAATGGCTCATTGGTTAAGACAGGGGCGTCAAACTCAGTTTCATTGAGGGTCACATCAGCATTACGGTTGCCTTCAAAGGGCCAATAGCCTGGTCGCCTCAACTAGGTGGGCTGGGTGGGCATAGCCAGCTCGACGTCACTCACTGGGTGCAGCTGACTTGGGATGGCTGGGTCAGGGTGGAACAAGACACACTGATTAACTCGACATGGGAACTATTTGGTGCCCCACAAGATACTTGCCCCCCAAGGTGCTGGTGGCCAAGGGCACGCGCGCACACACATACCGCGTTCCAAGTTTGGGGACTTTTATCCACAGAAGAAAGAGAACCCTTCTCCCCAAGTCTAGACATGATTCAGTTTGTAAGCTCAGATATGGATGGCATGGTGTATTTGCATGTACGTGCATATAGCATGCCACAGAGACATTCTTCTCCCAATCCCAGACATTGTTGGTGTCCCCTTCCAGCAAAGCAGGAGTTAGAGGATGCTGCTGCAGCATATGGAAGAGAAGTGGAGAAAGTTTGCAAGAAGCAGTTTCCTTCAAGTCCAGCCTTGACAGATCTCTGGAGAGCAAGAGGAGGAGGCAAGGGAGAAGTACTTCCTGGTCCTGCATCAGGGAGGCTGGCTGTTCTTGAAAGGGAATCCCACTTCCAATCATATGTGGTAAGAATGCTGGCTTGTTGGGGCAGTCTTCCCTCATGCAGCCGTCCCTCTACCCCTCCTCCTCCTCCTCCTCTTCAGAGAGCTCTCAAGGCAGACTCAGAGGAAACTGCTTCCTGCAAACTTTCTACTCCAAACTTCCACATCAGCAGTGTTGTCCTCCACCTCCTGTGGGAGGTCAGGCAAGGTTGGAAGGGGGGATTCAGAGGTCTCCAGCGGAGGAAGGTGAGACTAGGGTGAGTGCCAAATCCTAGTCTAACAGAGGAACCTCGCTCACCTCTCAGACCACGCGGAGGACCCCAAATGGTGGTGTGGGCTGCCCAGAGCCCTGGGCAGCAAGGGCAAGTGCCCAGCCCAACCCTCAAGCTACCAGGGCACTGGGACCCCGCAGCCCAGCCCAGCCCAGCCCAACCCTGCTTTCCCAAGGGGGTGCCCAGCTATGCTTACCTCCTCCTTGAGGCTGCTGTTTTTGTATGCTCTTGTTGTCCAGATTGCTCATGATGGGTGCAGGAAGGCAAAGTAGGTGGGTCAGAGAGAGGCCCACTCTCTCTCCATTTGAAGAGACCTGATTTTGTAAGCAAAGCGATAGATAGTATGGGAGACCACCAGGAGAGGCCAGGAGGAAAGAACAATGGGATGGCAAGAAAGGGCAGCAGGGCTGTTGATGGCCATGTGCTAAGGCAGGACTTTCCTCAGACCCTCCCTCTCATTCCTATCTCCTTCCTTCCCTCCTTACTTCCCTTCCTTCCTCCTTCTCATTTCCATCCCTTTCTTCCTTCCTTCCATATTTCTCATTAGGTTAAAGACAAGTCCCTCTTCCCATCACTTACACTCTCTGGCTAATATGCCTGCATATTCTGATACACAACTGTGAGAGATCGAATCTGTGCCATTGATAGATGAAACTAATCTTGGGATAAGATTACACAGTTTTAGTGTGTAATGTGTAAATATGATGACATATTCATCTGAAAAGTAAAATGCACAGAAATGTTTCTAATGATAGCCATGTGTCTGTCCTCCTGTTTGAAAGGCAAGCATTCACATATCATTTGCATTTGTATGTACAGGCAAACTTTTCCATAAACGCTTCTTCCAAGTGAACAGTTAATAATTCCTTCCTCCTTCTCATTCCCAAGTCCTTCTTTCCTCCCTCCCTCCTTCCCACCCTCCCTCTGCAGCCAGGAAGGGATGAGGGGAGGGGGTGAGTTTGGGAGTGCAGCCGGTGGCCTTGCTGCCGATGCCTGTGGCTTTCCCATGCAAGGGTGAGAGTAGTCCCTGTGAGGCCGGGCCAGTGCAGGCAGCAGAGGCACTGGTTCCAGATGCAACACTGCTGGGGCTCTGTGTGCTGCTCTACTACAACTTCGTGGTGGCCATCCGGGCAGGATCGTGGTCAGCCTTAGATCTGGCCCATGGAGACCTGCGCCCATCGGATGGGTCGGGGCCAAGGTTGTGGGGGTCAGCCCCTTGCTGTTTCCAGAGTGGCCTCTCAGGCCAGATTTAAACACATTGCAGGCTGGCCCGCAGGCCTTGTGTTTGACATGTCTGCCCTAGTTCATTCCAGCCTAGCCATTCGAAAGCATGCAAATGTGAGTAGATAAATAGCTACTACTTCAGTGGGAATGTAGCAGTGCTCCATGACATCATGCTGGCCACAAGATCACAGAAATGTCTTTGAACAGCACTGGCTCAATAACCCTTGAAATGGAAGATAAGCACTGCCTACTATCGTTGCCAATGATTAGTGGAATAAAATACATAGGGACTCCTTTACCATTTTACCTCTTAATGTTTTCATCAGACAAGAATGCATCAAACCCATCTCTTATCACTGGCCATAACTATGCTTTCTCTTATCTTTGGGAGCTGTCCTTTTAATGGATGTTGTGTTTTCTCTTCCCTGGCTATTTCTCCTTTTTCAGAAACATAATTTCTGAACTGGAAAACCTGGTCTTCATCAATACAGATGTGGGGCGTTGTCGTGCATGGTTGAGGCTGGCTCTGAATGATGGCCTGATGGAGTGTTATCTAAAACTCTTGCTTCATGACAAGTCTCAACTCTCTGAATATTACCATTCACCTGCTCTGCTTCTGGATACTGAGGAAGTTGAATTTCTCCTCAGTTATTTGCAGGGCTTGTCTTCTCTGGCTTTTGACCTCTCCTATAAGTCAGCAGTATTGAATGAGTGGACCATCACACCTTTATCCTTGTCAGGCCTTTGCCCTACCTGGGAACTGTTGGACCCTCTTGTGGGGCTGGAATCTCAAAGAAAAGAGTCATTTAGTTTTCTCTCACAATCTTTTGGGTCTGATGAAGTTGAAGCTCACCCAGCCATCCTGCCTGTCCCTAAAAGTCAACTCACAGCTTCCAACTTGAGCATCAGCACAACTGGTTCCTCACAGCTCTCTTCCAGCCTTGATTCTGACATTCTTCTCCCAGCCAATTCTACCAATACTAACAGCCCAGCTAGGGAGAAAGAGCCCATCTCCAATGACTCTGAATTTGACATGACAACAGCAACAGCAGACTTGGACCAGGACCTCCAAGAGTGAGTATGATAGTGAAAGTGATATACCACATAATATCTTGACTCTGAAAGAATTAAAGAAAAAATTTAGTGGGATTCAGTATAATACTAAAATAACAATTCCTGGATTTTTAATAATGTGGTTGGCATATTAATATGGGAGATATCTTTTTTGCCTTTTTTCCAAGCCTCAGATAAAGAGGCTGCTCAGAAGTCTTGCTTATCTTATCATCGATCCTGTTTCTGTGATTTTGCTTTGACCACACATGAGGTGCTCCCTTGGTTAAACAATCTATTTCATTCATGACAGCTGTTCTGAATTTCTTTTCCTCATTTATATACATCACAGACGCATAATCAGTAGTTCGTGGATTTTTTTATAGTTAGTATGTTACATTATCTACAAACAAATATTGAAAGTGTTTAAAATTTATATTTGACAATAAGAGTTTATCAGTGGCACCATTTTCAGAGCCTGAGAAAGCTGTAGTCTCGTCTGGGTGATTCACTCAGTAAATCCACAACTAAGGAGCAATTTGAGCACATGGCTAATTTCCTACATACCGTGTTTCTCATATAATAAGGCCGGGTCTTATTTTTTTTTGAGCCCTGAAAAAATGGCTAGGCCATCTTTTCGGGGGTGACTTAATTCCCCCCCTTGCATCTTTGGGTGGGCGGTAGGCGATGGCTTGGATGTTGACCTCATCGTTGGTGGGGCACTTCGTATCGGGGTCAACGCAGGCAGCACCATATCCGGGTGTGCAACAAAAGTACTTCCTAATGGCAAGCCCCCCCACCACTACCCCCATTTCGCATGTTTTAATATAGGCCTTAATTTGGGGGGAGGGGCTTAATTTCATTTCATGCCTATAAAACATGCTGGGACTTCCTATTGGGGGAGGCTGTATTGTTGGAGAAACAGGGTATTTTGTCTGCACATAGAAGCTTCACACTCAAAATACTGTGTATGTTGCATGTTTAACTGGTCTATTCTAATCCTTAAGACCAACACATAGTGTAGAATGCATCAATTTTATTCATGTATTAAAACAGTTTATTTTGATGCTTTAAAAAACAAATTACCGTATTTGCCGGCGTATAAGACGACTTTTTTGCCCTGAAAAACATGCCTCCAAGTGGGGGGGTCGTCTTATACGCCGGGAGGACTCCGACTCCCACTTCGAGCTTGAGTTGCAGCCGGGAGGGAGGCTGGGGGAGCGTGTGTGTGTGTGTGTGTGTGTGTGTGGCGGGTGTCACTCGCCACGCGCTGCGCAACCTTTCCCCTCTTCCTTCCTTAGCGGTGTGGGGAGGAGAGGATTCAAGATCCTCACGTGCGGCGCATTTTCTTTTTTTTTTTTCTTTTTGCACGCAGGTTTTGCATGCGGGCGGCTGTAGGTTAAGGATGGGGAGCCCCGGGTGGGTTATCAGGTTTTACGGTGCTTCCAACATGTGCGAACGGTGGGAGAGCGGAGAAGAGAGCGAGCGAGCGCCCGCTGTGTGAAATCCTGCCGTCAAAGCAACACTGGGGGAGGCAGGGTATAAATTTACCAGGTTAATGTAGCAATGGTGATTAATGCCCAGAACATTGTTTGCGTGGGTATTGGGTGTGTGTGTGTGTGTGTGGTGGTGGTGAGGAGAGGTTGTCCTTTGAATGCGGAAAAGTAGGTGTGACCTTGTGTAGGAAAATAAAGAGATCCTTTTAGCGTGTTTGGCTTCTTTGCCTCCCCTCGCTCGCTTTGACGTGGAGATAATGGCCTTCGGGCGGAGGGGAAGAAAACGGTAGCTGGATCATTTCAAATTTCACTTACTCTCCTGCCTCACTTCAATATGTCTGAGCGACTCCAGATACTGGAAGACTTTTTGAATGAAAGTGTTACTCCATTTTTTTTTTAAAGAGGGCCACTTGGGGAAAAAAAGATTCTAAGGAATTCCTTGTTTCTTGATTAAAGAGAAGGCATTGAATATACTGTTCCTTGGCAGCCTTTTCAGTGTCCGGTTTTTGGTGTGTGTGTGTGTGTGTGTGAGAGAGAGAGAGAGAGAGAGAGAGAGAGAGAGAGATCAGCTGTATTGAGAAGAGAACGTTTCCTGTGTTCTCATTTTATTTACAACATATTTTACGCTTAATGGTAAGCAATGAAAAATATTTTTAAAACTCATTTCTAAACTCCATAGCTATTTGCATATTCTTGGTTCAAAATTGGATTAGCTCATTTCAAAATTGTCCAAAGCAGAAAAGGCCAAAAAAAAAAAAAAGTGCAAAAGTGGAAGGTGTGTGGAAGTGGGGGTAGTCTTATACGGCAAGTATATAACAAACTCTATATTTTGAGTGGAAATGTTGGGGGGTCGTCTTATACGCCCAGTCGTCTTATACGCCGGCAAATACGGTAACAGTTATTGAATGTGTTGAATTATATGTGACTAAACATCAGTCATCTTTGATAGCCATCTTATCTCTGGACTCCATGTGCTACACTGAGAGATAGAATTACTGGAGATGATCTCTCTCTTTTGCAAATGTTTTAAATTTTTATATTTCTTTCCAGAGTGTTAGCAGAATTTACCAGAACACAGAGAAAGTTGGAATCTGTAGGAGTTCATGAAGCGCACATTGTGTCTCCGTCTTCCCCACCAGAGTGCCCCTGCCCTGCCACCAGTTTCTGCACTGTACACCTTCCTCATACTGAAATGGCAAAAGGTCCTGTTGACATCATGGTACCTGCAGTAATGACAAATTCACAGCTTCCTAGTTTATCTAAGAGTGGAGAATCTATTGGTAGTACCAGTGTCCAACAGACCTCTTTGCTAGCCACAATAATTGTGACCAAAGAACCTGTGGATGTGTCCCAAATTCATTGCAACATCAAGAGAGAAGCTAAAACCTGGACCAGTGAAGTCAATGGTTATGAAGGAAACCTTCCAGGAACAGACCAGCTTCCTTCACCAGTCTCACCTGTGGTCTGCCCTGTAAGAATTACTTGTTTCGTTCTGTTGTGTTTTTGTTTGTTTTTGCAGATTCCGGAGCTCTGGCCACATTGCCAAAAATTAGCAATAACATTGCCAGAAGAGTCAGCCTAGTTCTATATTGTTGTGAAGTGGGGAATACATGGAAAACTTTAGTGTAATTCTGGAATAAGCTTAGGATGGTTTAAAAATATTAAGCTTAATAAAGCAAAGGAAAATCCTGGCTTGTCTGGATGGCTTTGTCTGGTGAGGCTTTTGGCTCTCCTCAAATAATAAGGTGGTCCATGGCCGTCCTTCGTATTTCTGCCATAGTTCAATAAGTTCTGGAAGGCTGTTTATATTGCCAAAATTTGTACCTCTGGCATGCCATATAGACATTATTTTTTAGTAAAAAGCGTTTTGTTTTGTTTTTTAAAATGATTTTTTAAAATCTTCCTGAAGCAGCCCATTGGGAGTTAGTTGTTTATCAGAGGATATTAACTCAATGTCCTTGTATCTCCCTACATATTTTTTTGATTGGTATTTATTGAACTGTGATTAACAAACACTATTAGGTAGCTAAATTTACACAAATCCAAGATGAAAAAAAGATATGGAATTACAAACAAATCTACTTAAATACAAATAGCCACTTACTGTACCTGTACAGGTTTATCATAAATGTAAAGTATTACCATATTTTTATTATCACTGTTTTATAAAAATGAGAAATGGCAAATCTGTCACATTCACCAACTAGGGGCCTCACAATGAATGAATTATGTTGATCAAGAAGTTCCTTTACAACTCCAGAAATGCTTTTCCTGCAGCTGCACTGAAACTTCCTGTCCTTGGCTTCATTTCCTCCTAGCTACAGTGCCTTATTCCTGGCTTGTTTGTATGTCATATTTAATAGGAAGTAATGTCACCTTTCCCAGATCACTTTTCCCAAAAATCATCCATCTATTCCACTGACATCCAAAGATAGACGGTGGAATACCTTTGTAAAACAGTGTCTAATATTTTCCCAGGCATTCCCAAATTTCTGTAAGAATTATTCCTGATGATATAAAAATTAAAATAAAACAGTTTTCAGTTTTACTTATATTTCTGTGTGTATATGTATGTTCAAAATTAATAGAATTTTAAAAATTAAATACTGATTTGTCACAGGCTGAATTTTTTAAATTGGGTTATTTAAATTGGTTGACCATTTTTCTTGGTGTTTTAAATTGTAGGTTTGGATCATGTTTTTTTTAAACTGATCAGTCCATCCAAAAGCAGTAATGATAATTACCAGTATTTATAGTACAAGGTCTCAGATCAACTCATTTAACATAATACTCAATTAGAAGATGGTTGCTTTGCTGGTCACTTGCAAGAAAACTCTCTAAGAAGGATATTGCTATTATCGAAACCTGAATTTTATTTCTATTTAAATCTAGTAAAGCTCAGAAATCATCCCACCATTTTTTCCACATTTCTTAATCACAGTCCTCTTCACTTATTCTTGCTTCCCATCTCAGCCTGGGTGCCATAAAATCTGAGTAATATCAAAAATAAATACATTCTGTACAGACTTCCATGATAGCGATAAGAGGAGGCTGTCCTGCAAAAGACAGTATTTTCTTGCATCAGCCCAGCTGTTTGAATTCAAGTAACTCAAAGCCAGAAGAATAGCTTGTTTGGATAATAGCACAAATGTTATCTTGCTTCTGTATTATTTTCCAACAGAAAAGAAGTTGGATCACTGAGGATGATTTTTACCTTCCTTCCCCTCCTGAGGAAACAGAAAAAAGCCTCTCCAGTTCTCCCAGCACCTCACTAGAGAGGCTTACCAGTAGTCAACCTGCCATGCCATTGAAAGTCCCAGATCAAGGCGAGCTCTGTGTATCCTCAGCAGAGCTCAGCAAACCCAAACTGTCTCCTGGGAAGGAGCCGAAGGGCTTTAGTGTTGTTCATCGGAGACAAATAGGTAACTTGTGTTTTGACTAAGGGAGAAAAGATGGAATGGGAGAGAGATTTTTATGGTGGTTAGAAGATTTTATAGTAATGGAAGCATCATCCATTTTTGCTGCTTTACAGAAATGTCATTTGTGCCAGAGAGCGCATAAAACAATTCCTCTCCCCACTTGTAGGTCTTTCCAATCCATTTCGGGGGCTGCTGAAGTTGGGAACCCTGGAACGTCGAGGAGCTATGGGCATCTGGAAAGAGTTTTTCTGCGAGCTCTCACCTCTAGAGTTTCGGCTATTTGTAGACTGTGAAGAGCGAGAATGTGTAGAAAACTGTTCTCTGCTGAGATGTGAGTCCTTAGGACGGGCTCACGGTGATGGGCGCTTTGAGCTAGTCTTTTCCAACAAACGATTGTGTCTTCGGGCTTCCTCTCGGGATGAAGCAGAGGACTGGTTGGACCGGCTGCATGAGGCTCTAAAAAAGTATAGGCTACAGCAAGATGAAGGGTGGGAAACTCTAGAGTGCCCAGAGGATTCTGAGGATCTCTTTGAAGGTGGACCACCTGGTGACTTGCCTTCCTCCTCGATGTACAATAGAACCGGCCCAACTGAGTTGGACTGGTCATGTGCCTTGAAACCCGAGTTAGATGCAGTCAAGGAATCTGTCCTGTACTTGGAAGTTGAAAAAGCATGGGTCCCTTTGGTATTTTCCTTGTCCTTAGAAGCCTTGAAATGCTTCAAAGCCAGAAATGATAAAAAGATACTGAACAACAGTTTTGGAATTGAGACCATCCAAGATATCCTGCCAGATGTGAGCTTGGGTGGACCTGCATTCTTCAAGATCATCACTTCAAAAGCAGTGCTTAAGCTGAGAGCTGAGAACGCAGAGGAGGCAACTGATTGGCGAGACCTGGTCCGCCGGGTGCTCATGTCCTACCTGGAAATGGCTGAGGAGGCCCTCACACTTGGAGGCAATCTGGATGGCAATTCACAGGCAATCCTGAAGAATACTGTTAAGGAAAATGGGTATTTGCTGCAGTATCTGGTTGCCATCCCCATGGAGAAAGGCCTGGACTGCCAAAGTTTCATATGTGCAGGTAGGGATGTATGGGATGCTTGCAAAAAGATAACTTTTACATAAAGCCTTTTTTTAGTAAGTTAAAATGTATTTTCTCTTCCAATTACACAACCAAGATTGAGGATTTTACTTCTCCATGTGTTCCTTTTTTGTTAATGTGATTTTAGAACACAAGATGTTGCCAGTCTTTGTTATTCCAGCATTAACACTAACATAACTTCAGATTAATCATGGGTAGCAGTAAGTCATTGACACATGAAAGTCTTAAACAAGTCGTTATTATCGTACGCCTTTGTTTCACTAGATCTCTTCATTCTTCTTATGGCCAAATATTAATTTATCTGATAGAAATAACAAGAAATTCTTAAGCTGGAATAACTGAGGGGGCGGAGGCAGTCCTGAAATGTCTGATTGTCCTTATTTTTTGTAATGGGTTCATTTTGAATGCCAAAACTAGGGCTATTTGTTTTTAGGGCTATTTGCCAAATAGCCCTAAAAGGAGATGGTAAAGTAAAACTTAAAAAATCTTAAAGGTGCATGTATCGATTATTGGAAGTGACTTTGTTTGTGTATCTCTAATTAGCATGAGCCAACTCATCTCTGGCTCAGTGAAAAGCTGGTCTATTTACAGTTCAGCGGTTATTAGTACACATGAAAAAAGATGTAGGAAGGTCAGGCAATGTGTGACAGGCAGGCCTTATGAGCAAATGCAGTTTGTGAAGCCATCTGTAAATATTGTTCTCTAGTTCATAATCTTCATTGTCATCTCTAAGTAGACCATAGATTGATCTACTTGGTGACCTGACTACATTTTTCTCTGATTGAATGAATGAATGAATGAATGAATGAATGAATGAATGAATGAATAACACATTCGGCTTTTAGTTTTTCATTGCTTACATTGGACTACTCCTGTATCTGTAATTATTTAACAAATATGCAATTTTTTCAATTTGGATAACTGGGAAATGTTCAAGAATCCTTCAGTATAGAGCTCAGTCCAGAGACAAGGTAATGCCTATGAGCCTCTTACAATAAAGTGCAGAAATTTCTATTAATCAGAAAATATGGGGATCCATTTTATTCCTAAGAATTTCACGAACAAGAGAAAACTAAAGGTTATATCTTTAGTAGTGCATCTGATAATAAAACTAAATAATCGACAAGAGGTTACGCTTTTATGAAAGGTCAGGTCACATTTCCTGATTTCTAAAGCGATCTTTTCAGCCACAGAATAGAATACATTATTATATTTCTAGGCACTAAAATCAAAATAGCATATAGTTCCGTTCCAAATGTAGTTTTGGCTTTGGGCTTTCTCTGCTAAAAATAAAAAATGACACAGGAAAAAGGAGGGTTCTTGCTTGGTGTATATTGAGCAGCAGATAAAAATATATGGTTATGTAATAAATGCAGGAGGTCTGTGTGAGCATGCGTGTTACATATTACATACACAGGCACATCTATATGCAAAAAACATAGATCTAGAGATTAAGGCTGAGCAAATAGCTGATTCCTCAGCTTTGTTTCAGCTCTAATATTTTTCTCTCACTATAGGCAGTGGCCTAGTCAGCAAATGAATTATGGGAACTGAAAACTGTCTTCTCTGGAGACAGCAGCTGGGAAATAGGTTGTCTAAATACAGAAGTGTCTCCAATAGCCAGGACTCAGATTCTTGCAATTTAAGATGATCTTACATTTTGTCTTTCCATTCCAGGCTGTTCCAGACAGATTGGTTTCATCTTTGTGAAGCCTAAGCTGTGTTCATTCACTGGCCTCTATTACTGTGACAATTGCCACCAAGATGAAGAGTCTGTGATACCTTCACGTCTAATTCATAACTGGGATCTTTCCAGATATCCGGTATGCCCAATTATGGTGGGAGAGGGGCATAGAGTATATAAATTCTGTTATGTGAAATTGTCTCTCATGTCTCTTTTAAGTCACAAAATGACTGTAGTTTTCATTATGAAACAGAAAAGCTTCAGAATATCCATAAGGATCTCCTTTCTTTGTGCCCCTACCTGCATTGCAAGTTAGCTCAAATAGGTGCAGGTTTTAAAAGGCAGACTAGCAAAATGTGACTTACCTCCCTCCCTCTCATCCTCAGCAAATGGATTCCCCAGTGCTGACCAGGGAATTTTGGGAACCGAAGTCCACACATTTTAAAGTTGTTAAGGTTGAGAAACACTGGGACTCTTCCGGTTGATGTTGCAGCGTGATCGGTGCAGAGGAGCGGAGCTCTGCATCCCTATGGCGAATCCTCTTTGTCAGAAGGTCCCCCGGGGGCTAAAGTCACCCTACAGGGGTAACTGATAAGGAGGGGCACCCTGCTGGTCGCGGAGAGTGGTGGCACTTCTGCTGGATCCAGGGTTTTTTCCCTCTTTTTACTGAAGACAGAGGCTAGGCAACCAATATGGCTGCCGCAAAGCTGGGGCAGCCAAAGCAATTTAAGAATGTGCTGGAGCGATGAGAGTGGACAGTGATTGGAACTGGATGAGATGATTTTACTTTTGTCAAGAATTTGCCCAAAATAAATTTCATCCATGAAAGTGACTCTTTGAAAAAAAAAATTTTAAACTTTACAAAAAAAAAAAAAATGGGCTGAGAAACACTGATTTAATTTAGCTCAAGGTGGCAGGGACCACAAAATGAGAAAGCTATGGGTAAGGTAGCATTCTGATTAGGATTTTTCAACTTCTGAGCTGTTACTCTGTTTTCTTTTTCTATCCTCTAATTATGGCCAAGCTCAGTAAAGAGAAAAAGTATACTTTTCTCAAGACACAATCTTAGTTATCAGAACACAAACTCAGCTCTTTTCATTTTCTTCCCTTTTGTTATTACAAAGAAGTAGCCCCACTGTGAGATGGGTGGCAAATTAATTACTTAAACAAACCAACCAACCTCCAGTTCAACTTACATGAAGGTACTTACTACAATGTGAACCAGTGAGAATGGCACGATCTGGATTTCTTTTTATAAGTTATAATATTCTTTTGCATTTCCTCGGTGTCCCTTAGGGGCTTTTAGAAGAACATTCTTATCTTGTTGTCTCTGTCAGATTTGTTGCCAGGCTCTGAAATTCCTAGCCAAAATTCAAAATCAACCCTTGATTGACCTGAAGCTGGTGAATGAAACCCTCTATGACCATGTAGAGCAAATGAGACAGATCTATCAGAATCGTGAGCAGCTGAAGCTACTGGGTGATTACCTTGTCCTTTGTCGCAGTGGCGCCCTGAAAGAGATCAGTAAGAGGTAAGTCAAAGGCATAAGAGACTGATTCTCAGTATATTAATCTTAATTGTCTCCAGCCTTCCGACACAATAATAAGCAAGCATTCTGTTTCCAAATGATGCTGGCTATTCAGTCAGAGATTGTATGTGGATCTGGATGCTTACCATCACTTGCAGATGGCTTTTGCACCACTTTCATTCATCGGATAGACACAGCTACCTCCACAGAAGTTCTTTTATGTACACATTCCCAAGCTTATTGCCATCCTCATCACATATGGTGGAATACTTCTGTTTTAGTGTTGGCTGTTTTGGACATAGCGGAATTCTAGTCTTTATCTATCTCTCTCTGTCTGAAAAGTAGTCTGGTCCCAAATTCCAGAAGCATTGCAAGAGAGAGAAAGAAGAAGAAGAATATTGTTTCCATCTCTTCAAGTCAGGACAATAGGGGCTTGTATTGGATGACTGACACAGAAGACTTCTGGGGGTGTTTGTTGGGTCTAGTTTGCTAATCCTAAACTTATGTAATCTGATATGTATGCAGTGTGCATTCTGATTGTAGAAAAAATATTGCTAGAAAAAATCCCAATGTATCAGTATCCAATTTGGCCCTGAGTACCATCAGTGTGTTTCTTGAGATCTCTGAGAAATGGAGAGAAACCAGCACAAGGATAGAGCAACGGTATATTTCTGAGATCAAGAAATATGGGTAAAGTATCTTGTGATACAATAGGCTTGATGAACACAAGGCAGGGGTGGGATTCAGCCAGTACAGACCAGTTCAGGCGAACCAGTTCCGGTGATCAGTTGGCTCCGCCCACCCCTGGACTAGTCTGTCCTGTATTTCCTTTGTTTGAAGCCCAGCTGATAGGCGTGGCAGAGCAAAGCGCACGTTCATTGAACCGGTTGTTACACTGGTTGAATCCCACCACTGATGCAAAGGTTGGGAAGAGAGACACAAAATAAAAGAAGAATGAATGAAAAAGCCTAAGAGATCAGTTTGTGCAGAAGTGGAGCGCAAGAAATGAAGCAAGAGTTCTTGTTGCTTCATCAGGGTTTTATTTTATGTTGTATAAAACTTCTGGAATGTAGTGGAGAACAAATTTTAATATACTAATGATATTGTCCTTTGAAGGCTTGACCACCGGCATTATCTCCTGGAGTGTCCCCATAAATACAGTGTGGCTGACCTGAGGCAGGTAGGAGATCTGGAAAAAAGAAATGTTTCAATCTAGAAGCAGGTAGAAATTCACTTCAATATTTTCACAAGAAAATATTACCCATTTTTTCATCCTCTAAGCTGGATCCCCCAAAATCACAGCCTAGCAACCTTCCATACACATTATTTGATGCACCATATGTTGCATCACTCAGTGCAGAGCAGGAAACTTTTGAGAGCTAGTCTGTGCATGTTCAGATGCAATCTTTTTCTGTCATAACTTTGTCCTATCTGAAGAGTATAGCAAATAGACAGCCATTCATTGTCCTAGTTTTCTGGCCAATTTGCTTCTCTTATTCTCTGGCCAATTTTCTTCTGCTCACCAATTTTTTTCCCCTAGTTCTGTATGTTGCCAAATTTTTTGTTAATTGCATTGGATTTGCATGAAACAAATAAAATGTTAAAAAGTTACGATATTTATGTAGTTAATTAAAAAGCATATCTAAATTATATTAAAATAACCAAAATATCCTTACAATCTTCAAAGCATATCACAACTTTTGAACACCCCTAATGTTTGGAAATTGAAAATTTGACACGCCCTAATTTCTGCATTAACAGCTGCTGAAATGGTTTTAAACATTATGCACAAAATGGAAAATCTTAAGTTGTTTCAATTTTAGAACAAATTGCTGTGTTCTGGAAGTTCTGCCAAGCCATTTTGGATCAGCTTCAGTTTAGCAAAAACAAAACACAGAATATTTTTTAATTCTTTGGAAGGTTTAAGGCAGTGATGGCTAAACTTTTCTGGATGGAGTGCCCAAATTTCATGTGTGCGCAAATGTGCGTGTGCCCGAACCCCCAAAATGCAATGCACCCACTGCCCTGAGCAAGTGCCCCACCCACTCCCACACATGCGCATGCAACCCCCACACACGCGCCCCGCCCCTCGTGCATGCACAGCAACGATCAGCCGGCCGGCAGGAGGCACGCATGCATATGCGGTAGAACTGAACTAGAGCGACAGCTCTCATACCCACAGAAAGGGTGCTGCATGCCACCTGTGGCACGTGTGCCATAGGTTCGCCATCAAGGGTTTTATTCCACCAGTTGATGCCGACTATAGGGGGAACTGCTCATTTCTGTTTCTAGCCATTGGACCAGCGCTGTCCAAAGATGTTTCCACAGTCATGTGGCCAGCATGACACCACAGAGCACTGTTACCTTCCCACCAATTTGTATTTATTGATCTATTTACATTTGCATGCTTTCGAATTACTAGGTTAGTAAGGAACCTGGGACAAGGATGGGAGCTCATCACATTACATGGCACTCAGGTCATAAATATGGGCTATTAACTTTCCCACTGACAAGCTCAGTGTCTTAACCACAGAGTCACTGCACTGCCCCCAAATCATGTGTGGGGTTTGGGTGAAACAAAATCTGAAAGTATGCCAGTTTCTTTTTATAGGACAAGAAGGGCACGTTCACTTTTTTTCCTCCTTAACTTGCTGTATAGTATGTCGCATACCCTCGATCCCTGTCATCTTTCCAGCACCTTCCTTTCCCTGCTGCTGCCACCAAAGTCAGCATATCCTACTAATCTATCCATTCTAGGTCTAGGACAATTCACTACGGCTATGTCACTGCATCCAACTCATCATGGGATGACTTGCTGTGGGACAATTCCATGTAGGATAACTCAACCCCTTGCTTCTACCTGCTTCTACCAGGGTTGTTTTTTTTTTGCATGAAAAGAGACTTGGAGAATTTGGTCCTCCTTTTTATGGAAGACCCTGAGGCTATCCCAACCTTGGAATCCCTTCCCCCATGCCCTACCAGATCACCCCAAGAGCAGTGGGATACCCCCCAGATCCAGAGATGCTGAGGCTGTGGGAAAGTACCGGTCCTCCTCCTCTTCCACTGCAAGTCAGGTCAATCCCTGGATCCAAGGGTACCCATCTTCCCCTGCTGCACTCAGAGAGGCAATGCCAAAGCCGATAACCCACTGCCACTGTCTAGATGGGCAAATTAATGAAGAATTGCACCTTGCCAAGTGCTTCCCAGAGATTGCACTTTGCTCATCTGGCTGTGCTGTTTTCATTCTTGCCTACGCTGGATCTCCCTTCTCCAGAGCCTATGGAACTGCTGGCTCAAGAACAAAAGGAGACCAGGAGGGGATGATATAGCCCCTCCCCCCAAGTTCAACCCAGTCCATCAGGACACCGCTTACCCAGGTGAAATAGAAGGTGCTGCTCTGCCAACTCTGTGTGAGGCAATTAGGGGGATGAACTGAGGAAATCCACATGGCACCAGCAGGGAGTGAGGGCAGCAGAGCCAGCCAGGGGGGGGCAGGGGGGGTGAAGTGCAATTTCTGGGGAATGCTCACTGGTGTTGTAGTTCGCTGGCAGCCGGTGCAGATGGCAGCGGAATTGGACAGTGAGGAAGAAAGGGAACCAGTCAAGGAGAAGACTTGGATGCGTCTGATGCAAGGATGGGGCCAGGATCATCTGGGAGTGGGGTGCTGCCTTCAGAGCCTTCAGAGTCTGGCAGCAGCGAAGCAAGAGGACCCAGGGGAGCCTGTTCCCAGTGCGGGTGTGTACAGAGCTGCTAGAAGGCAAGAGCAGCTGAAACAGAAGGGGCTACTCGGGAGTAAGGCTGGGAGGTGATTGCCCCTCCCATAAGGGATAAAAGTCAGACCTCGATGAAATCTTTGCAGGAAGCAAAGTAGTTCGATAGATTCCGAGTCCTCCTTGAAGTTCTGTGTATTCTGGTCATTATTTTCTGGTACTTTGGTTGGTTTTCATTAAAATTAATTGGATACTTCTGTTTTTGGCAACATTCCACAGCACTGAAAGGCATGTGCTTATCTTGGGGAATTGTTTATAATTTAGTTCTGGCTAGGAATGAAAGTAATTCCCACTGTTGCAATAAAGTAGGTTTTGCTTTTAAAACAAGTTGGATGTTAATTCCGTTTGACAAAGCTTGGGTCAGAACAGCTGGATGGCTCAATTCTTGATTAATTTGCTCATCTAGACAGTGGCGGCGGCAGCACTTTATCATCTTTGGCATTACCTCTCCGAGCCAGATCACAATGGAGAAAGATGGGGGTCCCCCTGGATCCAATGATTCACCTGACTCAAAGCAGAGGACAAAAATGTTTGGTCCTTTCCCGCAGCCTCAGCATGGCCAGAGCTCACTGGATGATCTAGTAGAGAATGGATTCCAAGGCAGAGATAGCCCTTCAATAACCCCTCTCCAGGGCCACAATGCCCATGGGGCTGGGGACTTCCATGAAAATTCCTTAAGCCTCGTTTCCATGCAATGAAACCAGGAAGACTTGCCAGGTAGAAGCAAGGCATTGAGTTATCCCATGTGGAAATGTCCCAAGGTGAGTTTCCTGTGGGAGTTGTCCCACAGCAACTTGGCTATGTCAACATGGCTGCAGCGAATTGTACCATTCCAAACTAATCCTACTACCCTCCCCCATGATCCTTCATGTGCTTCAGCTCCCTCATCTTGGTTATCATTGCTAATGTAAATTATTTAAGCATCTTTTCTTATTCTACCATGGCATATCTTGCTGCCCCACCCCCCAACCTTCTCAACACCATCCCTTCCCTGACAGCAGTCAGCTGCTGCCTGTGTCCATTCAGTATTCCTTACCTAACTTCTGAACCACTTCTACCTGGACGTGACCATATATTACAAAGTTTAAATTCACGCATGAAAAAAAACATATGAAACGCAATGTATTCTGATTTTGACATAGGCCAGCCAAAACCAGCTGTTTCATGCATTTCAGGTGTTTTAAATCAGACTGGCATCATAAGGGCTTTGGCCATTTTTTGCTGAACAACATGTGTTCCATATTTTGAGAGTTCCTGTGAAGGCAGAAATAGAAGTGATTTCGCTGCTCCCCATCAACCGCTCATGGCTCTTCTCTCTTCTTAGATAGCAGATGGTATATTTGAAACTTTTCTTCAGTCGCTGATCCAATTTGCCTCCCACCATGTGTACAGCTGTGATCTTTGTACTCAGAGGGGCTTCATCTGCCAAATATGCAACAAGAATGACATCATTTTTCCCTTTGAATTTGCTACAACCAGCAGGTAAGGGAAACTAAAATAAAACTGAGTTCCCTCATGTATATTGACCATATCGCGGAGCTCGCTGTGTTAGCGTATCAGAAGGTGACTTTCAACTCTACATAGTATAGGACTGAGTTATTTAAGTTATCCCTTAGGTTAATTACCCATGACACCCCCTAAAGACAGCTGCCTAACCCACATGCTCTAATATGGTAGGCAAACTTTGAATCCCCTCTTTGAAGTAGTGCCATCCGTTAGGACCTAGATTGCATACCTTCTCAGCAGCAGTGCCTTGGGATGATCTTACCACTACCACCATCACTCCACACACACAGGATGCTAAGTTGACCCAAATCCTGTTGGCCTCTAGGAAAATTTTAAAAACATAATAATTTCCCCAAGCATTGGGGCAAGGTTTGTAAGTTCCCACCAGAAGAGGGTATAAATGTTAGCCAAGTTGCTTTTTACCTCTTATTGCTATTCATTGTAATTTTATTTTGGTTCCTTTTTCTTAATAAGCTGACCAGAATGGCATTGTCAGCCATATATATTAGCAAATATTTGCAAATATATTTGCAAATAAATAAATATGTCATATTTACATAGCGTACTCAGAATTAGACCAGGTAAGAGTCAGGATAATTAATTGAAATGTTAATGAAGTCCTTAAAACTTATGATAATGATAAGTAACACAATGCTTATAAACATAAATGTCCTTCTTAGAAAACATTTGTTTGAGTTGGAGTCAGGCCCTTTGACAGAGAGATTATTGAGAGGATACAATTTTTTTTAAAAAAAAATAGCCTTAACCCACCATATTTTTTTCCAGATCTGTGACTGTAGGACATCCTTCCCCAGCTTGGCAAGTTTTTATCCCACTAGTTAAGATTATATATGCAATAACAAAGCACATCCAGAGAATCTCCAGGTTGGGGAAGGCAATCAGAAGAAGGCTGATTCATCTTCCATGAGACAGTCAAAATCCTGAAAAGATTTCATTCACCAGATCCATCTTTGAATAGCCTTTAGATACAATTGTTCATCCCCCCAAACTATAACAATGCAATGACACACATGACGATATTTCCTTTTGGCTATGTATTAGAGCAGGAAGAGTGTCTCTGAGCTCAGACAAACTTACTTCCTGCTTCCTGAACCAGACAATTTACCTGTGAAACAGGATGTTCTTGAAAGCTTCCTGATGGTAGCTCTGGGGAGTTTTTTTGATTCTGGTAGTAGTACAGCAATAGCCCCTTCCTTAATCATCATCCTGCCTAGCTAGCAGCTGGGGATAATTATCTCGTGCATGCCTCCTCAGCCAAAGGCACACACTCAGTCGCCAGTAAAATCAACCAGTAAAGTCATTTGAGGGACCCTTCTGGAATGATAGGCAGTAATGATCTGTTATTTTAATAAACACAGTTTAAAGACAGAAAGTAATCTCAAAATCCCTTCTTAGCTGTCAAGCAGAGGGAGAGTTCCCAGAGGCAAAAAAGTAAAGTGGCATATAAGCCTAATGTGAAGAAAGATAATTATATAATTGCCTAACTTGTATCCCTCTAGGTGTTAAATAGTTTTAAAGTTGCCTTATAGCTAGTAAAATTACTTACCCATCTAACTGTGTTTTTAAATGTGCCAACTTTAAAGTATGTTACTTCAACTCAGCATGCTGGCTGGGAAATTTTAGAAGTTGATGTACACACTTCATAAACTTGCCAAGTTTGAAAAACCCTGACTAATCTAATCCAGGAGGGTGCATATTTCTCTGGGGGGTTATAATCTCCAAACTAACCAAAATTAAATTTCATCACATTTTATTTCATATCTATGTAATTGAATGAATTTTAAGAAATTTAGTGAATTTCTAGTTACATATTCCCTTTAAGTGATATTAAAAACACAATCTAATAACTTTGGAGACTTCAATAGCATACCCAAAGGTTTTGCAGACTCTCTACAGCCCTAGATTCTGCTTTTCCCCTTTCATCTGCTGTCCAGGGTTTCTTTCTATATCTGCCCCCTCATTCCTTTTGACCTGATAATTATTGGGACAGAAACTTTGACCAGTATGTGCGACATACTGTTTTATGTAAAGTTATCTGTTCTCTTCTGAGAAATGATATCTGAGTACCAAGGGAGAAAGGCATAGTTTTTCAACCTTTTTTTGTTTTACAGAACTGGAATCTCTGAGTAGATAGTTGTTTCAAGAATTCAGTTGAGGAGGACTGGCAGCAGAGATACAATGACTTTACTTGTGATTCCAGTTTTATGCTTGAGATGTAAAGATATTATAAGAGGAGGCTGACCTTTGGAGACAATAATACAGAATGAGAATATCTAATACCTTCCAGCCTGTTGTACTACAATTCCAACTTTATTGTTGAGCTCTAATGTGACCTTCTGCTCACAGATGATGAGTTGCTTCTAGAATTGATATACTTCTTTTTCTTTATAGATGTAGTGAGTGCAAGACTGTCTTCCACAATAGTTGCCAGGCAAATGTCAGTTTCTGTCCTCGTTGCGTCCGTCGACAGAAATATCACCAGCAACTGCAAGAATTCCTTTGGAAATGATCTCAATTGCCAATCCGTTGGATAAGATTCTGAAATTCCCCAGAAGGCAATTGGGAAACAGAAGCTTAGGAGCAATGGAAGAGCATTGCCAGCTGCATACCTTCTCTCTGGATTATAGTCCTACAACAACCAGTGCATCTTGCTCTGGGAAAGGAACCCACAGAGATACTTCCTTGAATTCACCCACTACTGTCATTAATTTTCATTTACTTCTGTCTTCCCAAGCAAATTCATCCTTATCTTGACATTTGCTGAATACTGGATATTAAAGGGAAACATGGCAAGAACTCCTAAGAAGACTGGTTTTAGTGGATGTGTCTTGATTTAAATTGCGGAAGAAAGGGAATGTTATTTTACTTTTAACAAATGCACTTTCCAGCAGATTTCTTGTGCCTTCTACACTTTACAGACTGCTCTTAAAATGTCTTGTGCCAAAATAGCTGCTGAATTCTCTAGAAAGGCATTCCATTCTTGGTGTCCTCCTCAAGCAAAGTGACCTTCTTATAATAAACTATTATTCTTTTTTTAAAAAATGCTCAGCATATTTCAAACTTGATTTTAATATTTTCTTTTATTCTCCTATGCAAATAATTAACTTTATGGAATAAATAACATGTCTTTTATGAATCCATTACTTCTGTGCAACAATTTATTTGCAAAGTAACTATAGGCTTCTTATGGGTTTATGTTCACAAAGAGATCAATAACATCCTATATTCATGAATATGGGTTATAGAGAATCCTAATAATACTGAAGAGAAATCGTGGAAGCCTAGACTCTGAAAGCAACTGGATTCATTCATTCATTCAATTTGTACAACTGCACTTCTCAATAAGGGACTCTTGGCAGTGAACAAATTTAAAATACTTCAAATACCAACAATTACAGCAATATAAAAATTAAAACACGTAGCAGCTGAGAAATATACCCTATAATCACTAATACAACCAAAAAAAATAGGCCCTGCACACGCTTGTCCCCAGGCAGATGATGATATTACAGCCAGAATAGGAAGGACTTGCCTTTCTTAGAGAGTATTATAGTAAAAAGATTGGTCTAAGGCAGTGGTTCCCAAAGTGGGTGGTATCGCCCCCTGTGGGGGGATGCCTTTGGGGGCGCTAAGAGACAAGGGGGCCAGCAGGGGGTGCTAAGAGGTGGCAGGGGAGCATTCGAGGTGCCAGCCCCGCAGGCTCACTGATTGCCGGCCATGCAACCCATTGGCTGTTTCATCGCTCCGTAGCTGGCACCTCAAATGCGGAACCCGCGCGCAGTGAGCCTTGCCAAGCCGGGGGGCGGGGAGAGGTGGAAGGTGGTGGAAAGGGGGAGCCTTAGCTTGCAGGCTGCCCTCTCTGGTAGAAGCAGTGGAGGCGCACTGGAAGGCCCGAAAGCAAAACCCTCCCAAGGCGTGCAGTGGAAGGGGCGGGTGGTCTGGCATTAGGACCCCCTTTTCCAGAGGAGAAGAAAGGAGCGCGCAGCACCTGCCTGGCCTCCGCCTCTCCAGCCAGCCGGGCTTGTGCTCAGGATACAGATGGGTGCAGCTGCGGCTCTCCAAGGCACGTGGCTTGGTTCAGTTTGGTTTGGCTCTACGTGGCCATCCCAGATCTAGAACCTAGCCAGAATCAAACAGCATGGTAAACTCTAACCAGAATGGCTGGGTTGATATATTCAGCTCGTGTTTCTCAATCTTGGCAACTTGTATGGACTTCAGTTCCCACTCTGGCTTTGCTCTACTTTCCCAAAGTGCCGCTGCTGTTGCATTCTGTCTGTCTGTCTGTCTGCCTGCCTGCCTGTCTGTCGATCAATCTATCCATCCATCCATCCAAAAGGTAGGTCTGTCTGCCTGCCTGCCTTCCTGCCTACCTACCTACCTGCATGTCTTTCTGTCTACCTACCTACCTACCAATATAGATCTATCTACCTACCTATCTACCTACTTATCTACCTACCTATCTATCTACCTATCCATACATTCATCCAAAAGGTCTGCCTGCCTACCTGCCTCTCTACCTACCTATCTACCTACCAATCTATCTACCTACCTCTCTCTCTCTCTCTCCCTCCCTCCCTCCATCCATCCATGTTCGAAGCGCCAGCCCCGCAGGCACATCAGGAAAGAAGAGCAAAGCCAGTCTGGGAAGGGGGGAGGGAGGGAGAGAGAGAGAGAGAAAGAGAGAGACCTGATGCATCAGATTGAAATGAGGCCTAGTTTGAGGTCCTTTTCCACATTGAAACATCTTTGGCTTCTATTAAAGGTTTTGCGGACGAAACATGGTCAAGACTATCAGGAAGCTCTCACATTTTGTTGAGGCTTTAAACAGGATCCATTGGACCAGATCTCCACCCTAAAAATTACTTTTCTCCAATGTATTACCGTGCCAATTCTGAAGAAAGCAAAACCAAAATGTACTGGTAAATTACAAGGAGAACACACACACACACACACACACACACACTCCCTTCTAACCCTGTTGGAGCAGGTGATTGGACTATAATAGATATCTCATTATCTTTCTCCTCCCTCCCTCCTTTATTTTTCTTTCTGTCCCTTCCATTCCCCCCTCTTTCTTTGTCCCTTTTTCTTTCTTTCCCTTTTCTCTTTTCTTCCTTCTCTCTCTCTCTCTTTTCTCTCTCTCTCTTTCCCTCTCTCAGGCTCACCCCATTGACTTGACTTGCTTGGGCAGATCCCTCCAGTGCAGTGGGCTCAATGGAGTGGACCTGCGGGGCCGGCACCTAGAATACGGCAATGGCGGCATATTTGAAAAGCAGAGCAAAGCCAGAGGTTGGTAATTTTTGCTGCAAAGAATCACAAAAGCTTCTGGGTTGTTCACAAGAAGGGACACACATGTCAATGCAATTCAGCAACATAAAGAGAAACAAATAAAACAAATCAACAAGAATCGGCAAAGCTTCTCTGATTAGATTTTATTCACTACTAGAATCTAATCAGAGATGCTTTGCCGATTCTAGTCCAATGACCTGCTCCAGCAGGGTTAGAAGGGTTAGAAGGGAGTGTGTGTGTATATGTGTGTGCATGGCTGTCAAAACTCCAAAAACAGATCAAGTATCTCTGGGGAGGCCAGTCATAAATTAGAACACTTACTAAACAACCGGCCATTAAGTGAGGACCACTTGTTTGCCACTCACCTGGCCAGGCCCACCCAGTCACATGACCACCAAACCACACCTACCCAGTCATGTGACCAGCAAGCCATACCCAGCCAGCAAACCACGCCAGCCAATCACGTGACTAGCAAGCCACACCTACTCAGTCACATGACCAGCAAGCCATGCCTACCCAGTCACGTGACCAGCAAGCCACACCCTCAAATTAGGCCATGCCCACAGAAATTTGAATCCCACCCCTGGGTGAGGGGCACCAAGGATGAGTTTGTAGCACCAAAGGGGCAGTGGACTGAAAAAGTTTGGGAACCACTGGTCTAAGGTTTCCAGAGAAGTAGGGCACATATTTTGCCTCTTGAAATCTATGAAACTGGAAGAGCCTGAAATATTGACCATATCCATTCCAAGGGTTCTCTAAATCCAATAAAAGTACAGGAGCAAACTGTTTAAATAAAAATGAAGATCGACATATGAAGTATGATTACATATTGCATCAGAACAGCAATAGAACTTAGACTTAGATATTGCTTCACAGTGCTTTACAGCCCTCTCTGAGTCAGCATATTGCCCCTAACAATCTGAGTCCTCATTTTACCAACCTTAAAAGGATGGAAGGCTGAGTCAACCTTAAGCTGGTGAGAATCAAACTGCTGAAACAGCTGACAGAGGAAACACCATATGATATATGGTATTAGTTTGGGTTCCAATTCTGCATCTGTCACCATCTGTCAACAGAATTAGCCTGCAGAACTGCATTCTAATCACTGCCCCATCATGGCATGTTAATCTAACCTGTGTCATCATGGACATTCCAATATTTCTGCTCCCTCCTCCAAGATCACCCATATATTTTAAAAGAATTTTTTTTATTCCTACAAACGTCCTTTTTTCCATAAAGCAAAGCTAATTACATAGCTTGAGTCAAGAAACAGAGGAAACACCATATGATATATGGTATTAGTTTGGGTTCCAGTTCTGCATCTGTCAGCATCTTGCTTTGGGGAGTACAATTTTTTCAAGGATGTACATGTACAAAATAATTTATTAACTTTAATTTAATAGTACACACAGAAAAAAAGACACATCCTATATATACTTTAGTTCCTTGTTCCATCCTCTTATTTAGATCACGTGTTTAAATTTAGTTTCAAAGTTATATAGTTATATTGTGGAGTTGTTCAGACAGATTTTCAAGTTCTTCCAGGAAAGAGAGAGGAAAGTATATTAAGAATTGAGCAGTCATGCATATTCTTTTATATCCATATTTGAATTAAAATTCCATTGAAAGAACTCCCAAATGAAGTGCGCATTTCAAAATTTATTAGGATAGGTTGCTAATCATATTGCTGCTGTCCCCCACCCCTCAGTCAAGAAATTCCAACTGGCAGGATCCAGGAGAAAAGCCTTTTTTGCTGAAGCTGCCACCATGTACAACAGGGGTGTCAAACTCAATTTCATTGAGGGCCACATCAGGTTTGTGTTCGACCACTGGAGGCCAAGGAAGCATGGCCAGCTCGACGTCACTCATTTCAGGGGGGCATATGATGGCCTGAGTGCTTTGCCAGAGAAAATGGGCTCCTGAGTTCTGTTTTTGACTGTCATGGCCTCCTGCAACCCTCTGCCAGCAAAAACACAGCTCTATTTTCACTGGCAGACGCACTGCGGGCCGGTGCTTTGCTGTTTCCAGAGCAGCCCTGCGGGTCAGATCTAAGTACTCTGTTAAGTATGAGGCATGGGCGTAGAAACGGAGACGAAACTGCTTCTCGTGAACTTCAGCTCTTTATTTACAGCATGATAACAGAGACAAAAAAACCCCGGCTAGCAGTCACTCTTTTATAGAGTAAGCTGCTATCCGGATAACCAATGGATAGCGTTATAGCGTTTGAATCTTGGCGCGGCCCGCCAACAGCCAATCAGATTGCTCGGAATGAACCAATTATAACTTGCCATTATATGGGCCAATAGGAAGTGCAGGATTACGATCCTGCTATGCAAATGAATCTTTATTAAATACATTTCTTTAGTTCACAACACCCCCCCCTGGGTTCCGTTTGACGGCCGTGGTGACGTAATCACGCAGGTATGCAGGTCGCTTTACCTGCCTATTTGATTTTCGCTGTTCCACCGGTTTTTGTTTAAAGTTCGGTTCCGTGGAACGCAAGGCTCGTCTTCGCACGGGATTGATTCCGTGGTGCTGTTTTTGATACTATCAGGGTCCCTTAAGTCCCACTCCTGGATCGGGCGGGCATGTTTCCACTACGGTGTTCCTCTGCGGAGAGGATGCCCCGATCCCAGACCTTCTTCAGGTGGCGCGAGTATTCGGTTTAGCGGCCGTCTGTCCTCGATTATGTCGTCATCTATACGGCCTTCGTCCTTCTCGGTATTCCCTCCCCTTGAGTTTGGAAGTCCGGGGGTCGCGGATATTGGGTTGTAAACGAGATCGAAGTTGATCTATGTGGCGTTTCCATATCTTGCCGTCTGTCATTTTAAGGCAGTAAGAGCTAGGGCCAGTGAGGTAGACTACAGTGGCTGGGACCCACAACGGTTCGCCGGAAAGGTTTTTGGCATAGACCAAGTCGCCTACCTTGAATTGGCGATACGTTCCGCTGGATCCACAAGGTTTCTCTGGCGAATAAGATGGGTGTAATCGGTCGAGGTGGGAGCGAAGCTTTCGCCCCATTAAAAGTTCGGCTGGAGTCTTGTTGGTGACACTGTGGGGGGTAATGTGCTGTAGTAAGAGTATTTTGTTCAATCTAGTGTCGATGTCCCCAGGATCCATTTTTTGTAGTGTCTTTTTAACGAATTGGACCATCCATTCCGCCCTACCCCACAGGCCTGATCCAGCCTGTGGGCCTTGAGTTTGACACCCCTGCTATGGAACCTCATGCCCCTGAACTGAGATTCACTCCCCAAAGGGCCTGAAGTCCTAGCTCTGCCAACTAACTGGGACCACGATGTGGACATATCATTCTGGAAGTGGTTAGTGGGCTAAGATAAGACCTCATTTCCCATATTTCTCCTTTTCTCACCATCTGTCAATTTTTAAATAATTATTATTTCAGTGCTTTACCTTGTTGCTTTTATTAATTGTAAACTGCCTAGGAATGGACAGCATAGAAGTTAAATAATACATACATACATACATACATACATACATACATACATACTTCCAAAAAGAATTGTTTTTCTAAAGCAACATTATGTAATCCTCACACATCCAAGATTTGGCTCTTGTTCCTTTTTTATCGGCCAATTTTTTTTTTATCAGCCAGTGAGTTTTGGCCTTATTTTGATCATTATGTACTGATGACATAATAACAACATCTTCACATGCATTTGACATACCTGTGCAATATTCATGAGATTGAGTTGTTGATTAATAAGTTTTTATAACCTGCCTGTGTGAATCTATCTGCCATCAGGCAATGACTGTTTGGATGTGTAATTTTTCATCTCTAGTGGCAGTCAAAATAGGAACACAATTCTGTAATTTTGTTTTAGTTTAATGAAGAGGATGTGTGTTTGGAACAGGGGTTTGACTTTTCACTTTTTCTCATCTACTCTTGCCCACAATTCTGTTCTTAACTACATCTGTTTCTTGAGTTCATCCTCTAGAATACCACTCAACAGCAAAGTAGTCCCTGCCACACGAAAGCTTGTCCCCCTTGCTCTAAAATAAAGCTTTTACCTTTTATCTGCAGAAAGATTTATCTGCTTGCAACTTCCAATTTCAGGTTGAAATTGCATCAAAACCTGTTCTGTTGCCAGTAAAGAGACTCCCAGACCGGAGTTGACTTCAGCTCTTTAATAATAAACAGTAACTTCAACTGCAGTTGAACCGCAGCAGCCCTTTTTATAGTGGCTGCTCCACGGCTCGCAACCAATGACATTTAGTTAAACTTCCTGCCGCTATAGGCGGCCAATCAGATACTAACGTTACTACCCAATCGTATCATAGCTTCTGCTAACCAATAGGAACATCGCCCTAGAAGTCTCTATTTAAATACACTACACCCCTCCCCTCTTGGTTCGTTCCAACGTAACGTAGTCGTGCAGGTAGGCGGGGCTCTTGTGAGTCCTTGTTGACCTGCGCAGTTCAGTCCCTGTGTTGGTCTCTGCCAGTTTGGACAGGCCAGCCGTCCGTTCCACTCTTCCCTCTGGAACCTCCTGGAAGGGTGCCTCGACCATGCCACTTCGGTCGTGCCTTGGGTTGATTGGTCTTTCTCTGCGGTCTGGGTTTGTTGGATGGGCAGCGTGGTCTCCTCGCTGTGTGTGTGGGCAGGTCGAGTCGGCCTGGCTGCTTCTCCCCTGAGGTTCCTTCAGCTCCTCTTGTTTCTCGAAGTCTTCTAATGGTAAGTGATTTTTATTTCTTTCTGGATTCTCTGTTTCCGGTTGGTGTTTTGTAAATGGATAGTTTTCATTTTCTTTATTATTAATTTGTTCCCCCCCGCCCCCTGGATTTTTTATTAATGTCTGGGGGTGTTTGGAAAAATGTTTGTTCTGCCTTTCTGGGAACGTCGGTGTCTCGTTCGATGTGTCGGGATTGTAGCTGATCGATGTGTCGTTTCCACGATCTGCCATCGGTGGTTTCTAAGCGGTAGGAACGAGGGCCAGTGATTTGTGTAATCATTGCCGGTAACCACAATGGTTCTCCGGTAAGATTTTTTGCGTAGACTAAGTCGCCTGGTAAGAAGGAGCGGTACTTACTGGACGAGTCTGGTGGCTTTTCTGGGTTGTAGGTAGGGTGCAGTCTATCCAAGTAAGATCGCAATTTTCTTCCCATCAAAAGTTCAGGTGGGCTCTTGTTTGTAGTTGTGCATGGTGTTATATGTTGGATGGTGAGCATGGTGTTGAGTTTTCCTTGCATATCACTTCCGTCAAGCTTTTCCAGTGTTTCTTTCGTAAAACGAACCATGCGTTCTGCTCTACCATTCGCCGCCGGATGAGCTGGCGCTGTCAAAGCATGTCGTATTCCATGTTCCACGAGAAACTGTTCAAAAGCCAAGGCTGTAAACTGTGGCCCATTGTCCGATACTACTACATCTGGTAGACCGTGGGTGGCGAAAAGTTTTTTTAGTTGTTTGGTGACGGCTTCTGTTGTTGAACTCATGATGATGACTTCCAACCAGTTGGAATAGGCATCCATGATGATTAGGTAAGTATAACCTTTTGTGGGGCCGGCGAAATCCATATGGATTCTTGACCAGGGGCCTCTGGGTGTCTCCCATTCGAGGACTGGTGCTGAGGGGGGGGGCTGGAAGATTGGCATTTGTTACATGTTTTAACCCAGGCTTCAATGTCTTTATCTATTCCTGGCCACCAAACGTAGCTTCTGGCCAGGGACTTCATCTTTACTATGCCGGGGTGCCCTTCATGTAGCATGGTTAGCACCTTTTCTTGTAATTTTTGAGGAACAACCACCTGGTCTCCCCACAAAATGCACCCTTTTTCCAGCAATAATTCAGTTTGCCGGTTTTTAAAAGGTTTAAAAGTCTCGGTTTTTATGTTTTCCGGCCAACCCCGTCCCACCCAGTTCAATATCCAGCTCATCAGTGCATCTTTAGTAGTTTCCCTTGCGATGTCTGATGTGGTGATTGGCCAATTTGGCATCGTTTCAATTTGTAGTGTCTGTGTGGTGGGAGCTGGATCGTCATCGTGACCTGGTAGTGGTGCACGGCTTAAAGCATCTGCATGGGGTATGGCTTTCCCCGGATGATAAATGAGTTTGTAACTGTAAGCTGCTAGAAATTCTGACCATCTAGTCATTCTTGGGGACAGGATATTGGGGGTTGCCCTGTCTCCGGCTAGGATTCCCAATAATGGTTTGTGGTTGGTAATCAAAGAAAATGTCCTACCGTGATAAGTATTCGTGGAAACGTTTCACCCCCGAGATGGCTGCCAAGGCTTCCCTGCCTAGTTGGCTGTAGTTTCTTTCGGTTTTGGATAACGTCTTGGAATAAAAGGCAATTGGTGCTTCTCTGCCGTCTGGTAGTGTGTGGCTGAGTATTGCGCCTATTCCAAAAGGCGAAGCGTCGCAGGTGACAGTTAGAGGTAGCGTGTTGCTGTATTGAATCAATACTGATTTTGATGTGATTAAGTCTTTAATTTTTTGGAATGCTGTTTCTTCTTGGTGGCCCCATTTCCAGTTGGCTTTTTTATTGAGGAGTCTATGCATTGGTTCTGCTACTGTTGCCTTCTGTGGCAGAAAGACATGATAAAAATTAATGAGACCCAAAAAAGCCTGTAAATCCATTTTGTTTTTGGGTCTGGGGGCTTCCTTAATCGCTCGTATTTTTGTGTGTGGGGTGGATTTCTGCTTCATCAATAAGGTATCCCAGGAACTCGACCTGGTTTGTGGCAAGTTGGCATTTTTCTTTTTTGACCTTGAGTCCTGCTTCTCTAAATTTTGTCAGAACTGCCCTTAAACGGTCTTTTAGTTGTTTTTTGTTTTCAGCAGATATTAAATACGTCATCGAAATAGGGCACCACCCCTTTTAGTCCTTGTAGAAGGCGTTCCATTAGGCTCTGGAAAACGCCAGGGACACGCTTACGCGAATTGTAATCTATTGCATTTAAATGCTCCTCTGTGCGTTACGATGGTTTGTGCCTTGGCTGTTTCAGGATCAACGGGTAATTGTTGATATGCCTGCGCGAGGTCGAGTTTTGCAAAAATCCTGCCTCTTCCCAATGAATGCAACAGGTGTTGGACTACTGGAACAGGGTATGCGCTCTGTTGCAATGCGTGGTTCAGGGTGGCCTTATAGTCACCACAGTTGTGCATGGACCCGTCAGGTTTTATAGGGGTTACAATTGGGGTCTCCCATCTGGCGTGGTCAGTTGGCTCTAGTACCCCCTGAGCGATTAGTTTGTTTAGTTGTTCGTCAATTTTAGGTCTTAGTGCAGATGGTACCCATCTGGCTTTAAGCCTAACTGGAGCTACGTTCGGGTTTAAGTTAAATGATATAGGGGTCCCACGGTACTTGCCTAAGGTCCCATCGAACACGTCATGGAATTCTTCTATCAGGTCTTTTTCCCAGTCAGTCATGGTGGTGGTGTTGATTCCTGTCACCTCGATCCCGAGCGGTTCGAACCATTCCAACCCGAGTAGGCTGGGGCGATCTCTGTCAACGATGGTTAATGGTAGGATCTTGGTGTGCCTTTTAAAATTTACTTTGAAGTGTCCTAGCCCTACTACCGGTATTTTGTTACCCTGATAGTCCTTGATGATCAGGCTTTGCTTCTCAAGTTCTCTGCGTTGTATATCGAGAATTAAGCTTTTTATTGTGTTCCATGACACCATTGATAAATACGAACTGGAGTCTACTTCCATCTCGCACGGCTCGCCTTCAATCAGGACGTTGATTCGAACCTTCTTAGTGTTTGTTGTTCTGGCTGTCCCAATTGTGATAGTTTGGTGCGTTTCTTCCTTTTCATCTTTCCGTTGACTTTTTCCGTCACGGTTCCAACGGCTTCCGGTTGTCCTTTCTTTGTTTCTGTGGGGGGTACTGCCTTGTCCCCTTGAACTATAGCTTTTTTTGTTTCGGCATACCCTTGCGATGTGCCCCCGTTTCTCACAATGCCGGCATGTGGCATCCAGGAATCGACACTCAGATCTCGGGTGGTTTCCGCCACAACCCACACTCAGATCTTCTGCTTCATCTCTCTCTCCGGTTCCTTTCTGAGTAGAGTCTGTTCACTTCCTCGTCTTCGTCATCTGAATCGGTTGATGATTCGATGTCCTCATGGTGAGAGGACGTGGCAGCGTGCTTTTGGGTTCCCTCTGTCTTCTTCTCTTTGTTCATGCCCGGGCTGCCCGTTGTATTCATCTGCTTCATTTTTGCTGCAGATCTCTTTGCGGCTTCAGCAGCAGTTGCTTCAATAATGGCTTCGTTCACGGTGATGTTTGGTCGGTTTAGTAGTTTGCTCTGTAAGGTTGCATCTCTTAGTCCAAGGACTATGCGATCCCTCATGGCTTCGTCCATGTTGAGGAATTCGCATGCCCCCCCAATGTCTCTTAAGGCTGCTATGAAGTCTCCAATGCTCTCGCCTTCTAGTTGGTTGCGCTTGTAAAACTCGTGTCTTCTAATCAGGTTGGATACGGCCAGTGCGTAATGGTTCCTCAACATCCGATTCAGGTCTGGCCATGCCATCTGTTTAACATCATTTGGTCTTGCTAACGCCTTGGCCATTTTAAAAACAGTCAGACCGCAATGCGTTAGGAATACGGCTCTCTTCCTTTGGTCGGTGATTCCTTGCAGCTCGTTGCTTTCTAAAAACATCAGGAATCTGTCAATGTACGACTCCCAGTCTTCTTCGGCTGGGTTAAACGGTGCGGGTGGCGAATTGTTGCCGGCCATCTCGTTGGTCCTTCGGCTGTCGTTGCCACGTGCTTACGGTCTTTGTCTCTTTAATCCCACCTTCGTTGCCAGTAAAGAGACTCGCAGACCGGAGTTGACTTCAGCTCTTTAATAATAAACAGTAACTTCAACTGCAGTCGAACCGCAGCAGCCCTTTTTATAGTGGCTGCTCCATGGCTCGCAACCAATGACATTTAGTTAAACTTCCCACCGCTATAGGCGGCCAATCAGATACTAACGTTACTACCCAATCGTATTGTAGCTTCTGCTAACCAATAGGAACATCGCCCTAGAAGTCTCTATTTAAATACACTACAAAACCTATTTGGGACAGGCACATATATTGCCTAGATCGGTGTTTCTTTTAGGGCTAAAAGAACTTTAAATTAAAAGCAACTTTAAATTATAGAAGTTGAACTTCAAGCATCTTGGCTAGAGAATTTGAGAAGTTGAAGTCCAACATCTTAAATTTGCTGAGACTGAAAAACATTGCATCAGGGAGGGTGATCATTCCATATTGAATAAGACAACATTGCCTAGTTAGAAACAAGTATCCAAAGTAGCCTGCAAAGCTATGCAGTACTTTAGCATCATCCATTCATTCGCAGAGGGGGAGTAACTGACTTTGTGATAAAAGCTAACATCTGAGAAATGTTGCCTGCTACATACTTGGGAATAGGACGTTGAAAGTGACAGCAGATTTCAAGGATAGCAAAGAATAATGTGTCCATTAAGGTGACACTATCTAGCTGACTGAGAGGTTGGCAAAGCTAAGCAGATCTGTATGGAAGACTGCTAAAATACCAGGGCTTTAGATTAGATTAGGAAAGTTGTGGGGTGGGAGAAAGGGAAAGATGAGAAAGCAGCAGTGATAGCCACTTCCAAGCTTGAAAACAATGTGGTTGCATCCATGACAGCACCTGAAGTTGAGCTCAGTTTGAGAGCAGCTTCAATTTTAGCAGTTCCATATTACTGTTATGAGAACAGGTCTGATTTTAACAGGAAGATAACAAAATAAGCATTTGGAAAATCCCACTGTTTTGTCAATACATCAGGATAGCTACGGTATTAAATAATGTTAAGAATTTAGGAAATACAAAGAAACATTTGTTAATGCTGGCTTCATATAGCATTGAGTTAGATAGCAAGATGATGTAGTTTTAATGGCAACACCTGCCAAACATTTAAGCAGGAAGTGAAGTTTGTGTGCAATGTGGAGGAAATGCCTTTTAAAGCTGGGCTTACTGCACTGAAAATGGTGTGCGAGGGTGAAACTGAAAACTGGAAATTAGATGCACCAGCAGGAGCTAATGTCCTGGCTGGAAATCAATGAACCTGCAATATCTGGAGACTATCAAGTTGAAGAAGGTTACTGAGTTCTAGCTTCAAGGGTACTACTAGCAGAGAATCAGCAAGTCCTTCAGAGATGATCCAGCCCTGTTCTCAAGGCACAAGAAAAACATCATAAACTAGAAGGAAATTTTCCTTTGTGACTGCAGATATGATTGCCAATGAAATCCTGGGTATAAATCCTGGGTATAAAATTGTACTCTCCACCCAATTATTTCGAATCAGTGTTCCTGGAGACATTTCACAGCTTTACAGTTGATGCTGTGAAATATGGCAGATTTTCACAGTACCAAATGCAGGCTGAATGTACTATAAAATCCTTGTTGGGAAACATTTTACCATCTGAAACAATTGTTTTCAGTCTTGTTTTCATCCTGCTGATTATTTATATCAATTTGTTTGCTTTTCTTTTAACTAGATTTTTGTAGGTGATTCTGGAATTTACACATTCTTCATATTTTACCTAATCTGCCTCCAGTTTTACTTTTTTATGTTATTTAATAAATTTGTATTCCCCCCTCCTCCAGTGTTATATATTTCCTTCACAGCAGGACTGTTGCAGTAGGTCAGGAGTGTCAAACTCGATTTCATTGAGGGCTGCATCAGGGTTGTGTTAGAACTGTGGGGCCTGGCCAGCTCAACGTCACTTGTTTTGGGGGCCCTGTGGTGGCCCAAGCACTTTGCCAGCGAAAACAGGCTGCCAAGTTCCATTTTCGGCTGTGCTGGCTTCCTCTGCCAGAAAAACAGGAGCTCAGGAGGGCCACAATCTTTGTTTTCACTGGCAGAGGCACCGCGGGCCGGTTCTTCACAGTTTCCAGGGCAAACTCACGGATCAGATCTAAGCACCCAACGGTCCAGATGAGCTTGACACCCTGCAGTAGGGCCAGGATATTAAATTTGCAAATATCTAGATAGCCAATAGATGACAACAAAGAGATACTGATAACTTTTTGCTACTGAGGTAAGGTACCCCTTATAAGCTAATTGCCTATGGAGATTTTCAAGGTCATGCTTGTTCCAAAGGTGCTTTTTTCCCCAAAAAGCAGTTAGACTTTGTTTTTCCTTGAAGACACTTCGATCTCATCCAAGAAGTCTCTTCAGTTCTGAATGGTGGAGGATGGAGTCATCTCCATCCTTTGCAGTCATCTGGTGATTAGTACTCTTTCTGAAAGTTGTGGAGGCCGCTTGAAGGTTTCTTTGTGCCCTCAGGGTCACCTGAATAGTACAAATGGGTATGGAACCTTCTTGGACCTGGTGAAAGGATTGTGTTGTTACAAGCTCATAGAAACATCCACATTTGATGCTCTAAAACCAGTTCAAATAACAGTTCCCTCCACATTTCTGGGTTCATCTATAAGAAGATATTTTGGAACTATCCAAGAGGGCTATAAAAGTATTGATGGCTTTTGTAATAATATACATGTGTGAACAATCATTCTCTGCTCTCATTTATCTTAAGAATAAGCATAGAAACTGCTTGAAAACATACAGTCAACACTCAGAACACGTTTCACTTATTAAGTCAGATGTATCAAGGTTTGTGAGTGAAGTGCAGCACCAGCATTCTTATTGTAATTATATGAACATAATGTGTTCCTCTTTTCCCAACAGCTTGCGATTAAATGAAATACAAGCTGTAAAATTATATTCATACCATTCTCTAGTTTTCATTTTCATCTGACTTTTGTATGCACAGTAGAACCACTGGTCACAAATGCTTCTGACCATGACCAAATCAGGTTCTGACCAAAAAATCCACAATTTTTTTTCACGGCTGATTTTCCTTCTGCGCCATTTTTTTGTAAGCACCAAATTTCCAAAATTAGGTACAGGACACGACCAAATCGGGTTGTGATCAAAGCTATGAAATGAATGATGGTCATGACCAGGGGTTCTACTGCATATATTTTATTAATGGTTCCATGTGCTAGTAGTTTCGCTGCTAGTATAGTTGGTGGGGCCCACTTTAATTGGGCTGTTTTTGTCTTAAACACATTTTCTTAACCCAATATCACACTTTATGGCCACAATGGGGCTGAAGTTCCTCCAGATGGTGGGCCTGGATTCAAAACAAAAATGATGATGATCATCATCCACTGTGTTTGAAGAGTACCTTGACATCTAACGGGTTGTGGGTGTCTATACACAGACAAACAAGACAAGAGGTAAGCAGAATTGTAAAATCTTTTCATCAAATTCTAGTATAAATATTGATATCAAATTCAGAATTAGCTCATAAAAATACTCTAAAATGGTCCATTGGAGTGAAAAGACACTTTTACTTTAAATTAATCATTGCAAGATATAATAGGAGTATGTGCATTAACAGATTTCCCCTTCTCTCTACATTTGAAGACTCTTCATCAGAAAATTGAAATAAATATTTGATGCAGTCTAGTGCTTTCAATCTTGAATTTAGCCTTGGTAGTCTAGGGCCATGCACCGTGGCTACAAAAGGTATTTAAAGGGGGTCCATGGTGGAAAAAAAGGTTGAGAACCACTATAATACAGAAACACTCTCTCTTTCAATTGGCTTAGTAGAGATGTCGCATTTAGGGAGTTTGGATCAGAGCTTTTCATGGTTTCTGTCAATATTTCCCTCCCAGTATGGTCATTATTGAGAAGTCCTGAGTCAGATACTTTATATAGTTCATTCTTCTTCTTTGTAGATAGATTTATACATGAGCAGAGAGGAGCAATTAAGTAGGGAAAAGACTAAAAAAATAACAACACTTTCTAGGATATAGTCCTAGCCCATTCAGCACATCCACAATCTTGGCTACGCTGAGAAAACAGAGGTGGAAAAACATCTAGCTTTTGCTACCAGAATGTGATCATTTATTATGTCACATGTAAATGCTCTTGCATATGCTCCTGTTCCCCCCAAAACAGCAGGGATGGCCCTGTAACAATAATAACCATGAAAAACAGTTGCCTTCCTTTTATTTCTTGCTAAGTGAATACAATAATTTGGATGTAGAAAAGTTGCATGGACCCTAGTGTAGTTCATTCCATGCTGGGATCCTGTGACTTGGTTAGGGAAGGTGAAATACTGAGCGGGTGGAAATCATATGCATGCAAACAGACAAATCTCTATGTGTGAGTCACTGTCCTCTAAATAGTGCCTCACCCCGCCTCACCACTGCCTAAAGGAGACTTCCTCTGAGTAGGAAAACTTCCTTCCTCCATCCAGTACAATCTGATGGGAACACCCAAGTCACATTGCATGCTTTCACAGGCATTCCACTTCTTTGTGACTGTGAGAGGCACAAGGGAAAAGGGGAACAAGCTGACATATTTGTGGAAGAAACCAATTGCTTTCTTTGGACTCAAATGCAAGGGGTTTAAAACCCATGAGTCTGTAAACACCTGTGTCTGCTGGTTGTGGCCTGAATGAAACAGGCAGCCCAGAGCAGGGTGTAGTGAGCTCATCAGGGTGCCCTAATGTTTCTTTTCCTTCAGCAGGGTTTTTCTGACTTTATCATTCTGGACTAACGTCAAAGCTTCCCTTGGAATCCAGATTGATACTCCGAACTGGATGGATTACTTTTGATCTTCCCGACAACCCTGCACCTCAGGATACTTGCAACAATGAAGAACCGGGGGCAAAACGTCCGGCCTGAACATTTTCCCACAAAGCTTTTTCAACTTTCTTAACTTGCCAATCTCTTATTGTGAAGAAGCCAAGAGAAACATTTGCTTTGAGATATTCCTCCCCACTGATCGTCACAGAGTTTAACGTGGGGAGGGGGGAAGGACCAGAGGCAGGTTTAGACCAAACACACAAGTCCAGGCGGCTCCCAACACAATCAACAAGGAAGAACCAGGCCACACCTGAAGAGGCAGGACAGATTGTGTGGACGGAGACAAGAGAAGAAACTGGCGAGATGTGAACCAGCAGGTAAAACCAGGGACTGTGGTGGGATCCAGATCAGGCAAGGCAAGTTGGGGGAGGGAGCTGAGGAGAAATCTAACAGCATGGGAAACTGATCGAGGGACTCTCCTTTTCCAAAATGTTGCTCTAACAACTGGAATTTGAGCACTAGCTTTTGATTGGCCCACTGAGTGTTTGGTTCCAGGCTTCATTGCTTGCCTGGGCAGGCCTCTCTTGTGGGGTGGAGAAATGGAATCCTGCCCAGTGCATGAAATGCACTGAAAAGGTTAGAAATTGCTTCCCAGCAGCTTTATGATAATTGCCACCATCTCAACAGTCCTCAATGCATTCAGCTGATATTCTGTAGATGGCGTGTGACCTCTCTGTCTTACAAGCCACTTCAGTATAATACCTAGATTGTCAAGGATTCTCCCAGGGAGGTTTAGAGTAATGAAACTGTAATTCAGATCCCATCTGAGTTAGTGAGTCGCCCTGAGGCCTTGGGTTATTTTCCAGGCTTCTATTTTCGCTGTCTCTAAACTATTAGGAACAACGAGACTGCGCCTACTACAGGTGGAAAATGCAATCAATAACAATCTTTTCTTTGGAAACACTAAATAAAGTGTAGGTGCATCTGTTGATTAGAGCACAGTTCATCAAACTGTGTTGTGAGGCAACAATTGCAACCACAACAGTGTAATAAATCAAAAACCTTCCCATAATATTTCTCCCCAAAGTCTGGAAAGAAGTGACATTTTTGAAATTCTTCTCCAAGCCCTCTTATTTAGCAGCTACCCATAGTTTTGCACTTGATCCACTAAATCTGTCTATTTAACCATTTTTTGTCTTCAGCCCACTTCCAACCTTGTTTTTCTGCTAAGGCGACTATCCAGTTCCCATTATAAATATATTTTTATTTATAATAAATACAGTATTTGCAGTTTAATACACTTTGTGTGATCTCTTTGGCACATGCTTACATGCTTTTACTTGTGACCCACTTAACATTTTCTAGGACCCTGAGGAGTCATATGGCCCCCAAATATGTTGTGAACTGCTGAATGAAATAATATATTTGTCTTGGTGGGGTAGGCTGGCCTTTGATTTCATAATGCATCATCTTACTTTTCATCATATCAGAAGTATGTTTTTATTTTTTGTTTAATTTATTTGTCATTTCCTGCCTTTATCATTTTTATAAATAGCTCAATGTAGCAAACAAGCCGAATACACCTTTTTCTTCCTATTTTCCCCACCATAACAATCCTGTGAGGAGGGTAATTTGACTGCCCAAAATCATGTTCCTGAGCCCCAAACATTGTTGTACTCAGGCATAGCTTCTCTGCACTATGTGTTGCTTTATTCCGAGTAACTGATTTTATTCCGTCAAATCTGAATTTGCACTACAGTTGACCTAATATATATTTAATATCCCAGCCTTCCAGGGGAGTGTCATTGCATATGTGCAGATATTTTTTTCCTCCTGACTGAATAAGGGAGTTGCCCAGACATGTAATAAATTGCTGTTTCCTACAAAATAATGGGTCCATGCAGATAAATGGGAAAAGACTATCGCTTTTACAGATAAATGATTCCAGCATAGATAGCAGCTGAATTTTTCAGTACAAAAGTTGTGAGCCAGTTGGGAAAGAAAAAAAATTATCTCAGGAGGTTCTCAATTTTGGTGTCAGGAATCTTCATGTAGACAATAAAGGAAGGGAATAATTCCTTGTATACAACAATACATACCTGGTTCTATCTATTGTATGCACTTGTGCAAAAACCAGATTCATAAGGAAAGTTCTAAAAGCGTTCTTTTTGTATACAACTGTACGTTTTCTGTAACTTTTAAGCCTGAGTATGTTTACTAATATATTTTTACCCTAGCAACATGGATCTATTTTTTTTAATTTCCTCATTTGAAGGCATGTGTTTTCTGTGTCCATATTAGAATAGCCAATTTTACTTCATTGTCTGATGAAACAAAGCAATACAAGGAAAGTGGTGTCTGCCATCAGTAGCCTTCCTCTATGGGGAAGTGGTAAGTTTTTCTAAGAGAGTAATTTATGCATTAAGCTGAAAGACGTTCAGAGATTTGTAACCTAAATACAATACAAAATAAATTGTATTAACTTTTTGTTCAAAATATTTACTTCTGCATTTTTCGTAGTTGATAAAATAAATACTTGGGTGGAAATAATTTTTGGGGTATTATATTCTTTCAATTTTATTTCTCCTGAATGAAAAAGAATATTCAATCAATGATTATAAACAACTTACATACCTAAAACTGATATTGATTAGCCAATTAGTTAAACAAATCAATCAAACTGCTGCACATTTTACATGCTACTTGACAAAATTTGGGCTTCTTAAGGAAATAAAATAATTTCAATCTGAAAATAAAAGTTTAAATAAAATTATCAGAGTGATCAGGATATTTAATTAGGTGTTGGTTTAATAGCTCATGATGATTGTCAACAAATGCAAAATATAATAAAATATTTAGCATTTTACTTTATAAATCTTTGGCTTCTTTGATACATAGATATAATTGGACATATTTAGTACTATGGATGTGAGAAGGAAAACTATATGGTAACTGTAAATTGTATTGTTAAAACTGCAGGTATGCAATCCCACACTCTATTTTAAACAGAAATAACAAAAACTAAGGATGTTATCTTGCTTGTAAACTTCCAGCAGGGTCTATTCAGCCACAGTTTAAAACAAATTTCTGGGTCAAATAGAGTTTGAAGAGATCAGCAGGACTTCGCGGAGCTCCGCTTGTCCGCAACACTTTGTCACAACATCAGCTGCCTTCTCCCCAGAACTTTGTTCTTATCTGGTATGCAAAACCATAGAAAAAGACCCAGTCTCACTAATTTTAGAAACCTCTGCTCTAGTTGATAAGGAAAGAGTTTCCAAAAGAAATTAATTTTTCTAGATGGGAAGATGATCTAAATAACAGGAATTGCAATTCTTGCTCATTGACATTTGACATTTTCACCATTAAAATTTATATTTTATCATAAGGATTGTGTTGCTTTATCTTTTGATAAACAGCTAGAGACCTGAAATGCTGCTCCAAGATAGCTTAAATAATGAATGAATTGCAAAGTAAAGAAAGGTTTTTTTAAACATCATGTAGTTTGGCAAAACAAAATACAAACAGAAGCACAAGCCAAGCAGGGATGGAAAAGTCTGAAATGCTAGGAAGGGAGAACAGATTGGGTTACCTTTACCTATTTTAAAAGGAAAAATGGAATAGAATTTCAGGGTAGACCAGAAATATTTTGATGTGAGGAGAATAAAATGGCATCACCAACAACAAAAGGAGAAAAGAGCAGTCTGTGAAGCAATCAGAGCGGCAGGGCACAGGCCGAATAAATTGCTTTGGCCCAAGGAGCCATAGTTTGAGGCCAGAGGGGGGCGGCAGCATGTGAGTGGAGGTCTGGAGCAAGGCCCGAGTGGGGGAATAATACATTCCCCAACCTAGCTAAGCCAAGCAGATAGAGGCTCCAGGGCAAAGCCAGAGTGGGGGAATGGCATGTCCCCAGGCCCCAACCTGAGGCAAAGGGCAAGTGGGCAGCATGCTTACCTTGGTGAGCAGAGAGGGTGAGGCGAGGCACGAAGATTAGCTGGGCCATGTGGCGAAGGCAAAATGTATAGGGTGGGGTGGAGTGGGGCGGGGTGGAGTGGGGCCAGCCAGTAGGGCGATTTGCCAGTTCTCTGAACTGAGCAGAATCGTTACTACCACTTTGGTAGAACCAGTCCGAACTGGCTGAATACCACCTCTGATGAGGAGGCTTCAAGATGTGGTTTAGAAGCTGATCCTTTACAAATGTGTAGTCATCCTGTTATAGTATGGTTAAGGCTGAAAATTAACTATCACACTATACACTTTCAGTAGCTTGCAACTGAAAATTAGAACAAATTACCAATGAAAGTGGTAGAAGAACATTAGATTACCTTGTCAAGGATGAGAAGAATAATGATGCAAAAAGAAGTACATGTGTATTATTTTGGGGGGCAACAGAATTCTGTCATTAAACAATTCTATCATTCCTCCTCAAATTAAATATGCATGAGCCTGTGTGAAGTCATGCTTGACAAACATTTTTTTCTTTCAGAGGGACATAAATAGCCCACTTTGGGACACTAAAGATGGAGTCACCAGGCAGAGAGGAGGAGACATACGTGCTGGTGGAATATGCCTTTGAATATACCTCCAAGGATGGCCAAGTCATCACAATCAAACCCAATGAGAGATACATACTTTTAAGACGAACCAACGACCACTGGTGGCATGTTAGGAAGAGCAAAAATTCCAGGCCTTTTTACATTCCAGCTAAGTATGTTAGAGAGTTGAACCCCTTCATGCCCTCTGAGAGGCCATGTCATACAACACAGCTGGAGGCTATCAATTTGGGGACCTCCATTGGAGTTGCCAATGATCAATTGCCAGACTATGAATATCGATTTGTGACAGCTGTTCAAGAATGCAAAACAGATACCTCACAGCAATATCCCAGCTCATTATGGATGGGAACATTAATGTCTCTGGAAGATAATGGGAAGAATCTACACAATTCTGGAGCAGCAAGAGGCACACAACTCTCTCTCAGTGCCTCATACAGTTCTCTTAAGCCACTTTACCTGACAGACTCTAATCATCCTATGGCGAGTCAAGGTGGTTCTGCTGAACACATGAGGCCTGCTGTATCTCTGAATGACTTGCCAAGATTCACACCTCCCACCCAGACAGATGTGGGAAATTCAGGATTGTACAAAACTGCTTCATGGGCTCAACCTCACCCATTTCTGAAGAACAGTTCTGAAAACATCCGTAAATTGGTGAAGGACCAAGTGATACAAGACATGCAGGAATGCTGTGCCAAAGAGGTACTCTGACAATTTCTTATCAAAGGTCTGCATTTCCTATGCCCAGATGTGTTAGCTTATATATTCCCTTATTCCATTTTAATGGAACATTAATACAGGGGCTATAGGAATTATAATTCAGTAGATTCTGAAGATATTAGAGTGGGAAGGCTTTTATGTCTGCCTCCAGTAATCCCTTCACTGCAGTTTCCATAATTCCTGACACTGTGGAGTCATGGGAATTTTAGATTAATTAAAACTGATGATGTCACATTGAAGAAGGCCAAACGAGAGACTAGAAATAACAGTTGCTTAAAAACTATACTGGATTAGTGTTAGCCATGCTGAGAACAACTCATTTATCATTTCTAGACTTGACTCTGACCTATTTAGCCTTATCGCCTGCAGGTCTCCTCAGTATTCACTGTTCTGCAGTCGGTAGGATCCCTGCTAAGCAATTGTTGAAATCCCCAGTTTTCCTTATTTGAATAGATAATAGACTTTCCTCAGAATCATTTCTTCCTTGCTGAAAGACATTCTGATCTCAGTTCAGTTCCAGATAAGTTTGCCAAACTTCATTACAATATTTCTCTGCAATTGATGTTCCCAATTTGCTATAAAACCTTCGTATACTTTGTCTCAGATTCTGCCATTTCTGAATGGAGATCTTAAGGTAGAATGTTGTAATGACGAGGCAGTCGAGTTGTTTGATCATGAACAACTGAATTATGATGATGATCTTTATGGGAGTATAGTCTTGCATTTATATACATTTTTAGTTATCCTCCATCATTGGTTAACTTTGGTTACTGCTTAACTTTGGTTACTGTTTAGTGCAGTAATCCATACAATTAATTATCTCTAGTTAAAGTCTAACATATGTCTACTTCCCCTCTCTAATCCTCCTTTAGATTAGTGACTTTGTTTGCCTGAGTTGTATTTTCTTGGAAACATTCTTTATCTGAGGTTTGCCATCCGAGATTGGAACATTCCTGCAATTACAACTCTACATATCCTCGTTTTTTATTTTAAATGGAGGATTCAAAGATTTATAAATGTATCGCAATTGAAGAGGGTTAAGAGAGGGGGAAGCGGGATGAAACAATGCGAATAAATTTGGAATACATTGAATAAAACAACAGGTTGCAATTAGTACAATAATAATAATTATAGCATAAAAGAAAAACTGTCTGAGCCAAGACCAATCAGGGAGCCAATTGGTTAGCCATTCAAAAGGTGAGTAATGAGCATGGATATTATTTTGAATGTATGATTGTACATTGGCAAGCTCATCCTCAATAGTCTTATTCAAAGAATGAAAATGCACAGCACATCCATGGCGTCCAACTAACGTGCAGAACCCTCCCTGACGGGCTAAAAGATAGTCTATGGCAAAACGCTGCTGTAAGACATCTTGATTTAAGTCTTCTATTTCATGCTGCAAATCACAAATAATAGCAGTGGTAGCATTGATGGATTTTTCAAGTCTGCAGGTGAGACCAAGAATAGATCGTCTGTTTTCTTGAGCAATTATGCCAGGATAAGAGCCTAGAGTAAGGACTCCTGTAACGGCCCCTGCCAATGCACGGCCAAATGTAGAACCAGAAGACAATTGTGTGTCAATAATGACTTCATCATTACATGTAGGCCCCAGAGAGGAACGCCGCTGTCGAGTTGATGGGAGCATACCTATTTGAACAGGTAGAGTAAAATAACGTATAGTTGCACATTGATAATTCTGAGGATGAACATTAGTAGCATATTTATCAAAAAAGAACCAAATATTAGGATCCTTAAGCTGCCAACCAGTACATATCGATCCTGTATTAGATTGATCAGAGGCATTAAAAATAGGAAAATTGTCAGGATACATATCAGGAGCTATATTAATTCCATGAAAAGAAGAATTAAAGGTACCTGACAACCAATAGTAGTCAGAACAATAACTATAATTCCCTAGCTTTTTTAATATGTGCTGAGCAGCATCATAATCAGACCAATTATGAAGCCAAGTGTGTTTAGTGTGACAACAGAAACACAGACCCCTTGTAAATTGACTAACTTTCAAGTAACGCCAATGGATAGAATTCAATTGCATAGGGGGTGTAGAAAATAGCCAGGAGTGTGAAATAGATTGTAGTTGTGAGACAATAAATGTAGAAGTTATGATCAAGTTAGGGGTAAAAGAAATTTGACCAAATGCCATTGGGGGCTCATAGTATAAAGTAATATTTGTGCCATGGGTCATGTATTGGGCATGACGAACCCACAAATTAGGGTTAAGACGAACCACAGAAGTGTCATTTTGAGCAGAAACACCATTAACCATAAACAAGAAAATACAAAGTAAAATGGTAACAGAGTTAGCAGTAATAATAGCAAAAACAGCAGCAACAAGATTTTCAGGAGTCTGAGGTAATGAAGCCTGTTGCAGTTGTTGTTGAGCTTGATATGTAGTAGATTTAAACTGTCCCCAAGTGATGGGTTGCGGGCGTGTCAACCTTGGAAGACGGACTTCTGTGTTCAGATGAAGATTGAAATCCGGAATCGGGTTGTGAAGGCCCTGATGCCATGCCATGATACGGACGAACACAGCGCGCTGGAACCCACACTGCTTGTCGAGTAGAAGGATCTTCCACGGCAGCGTAACCGCGACCCCAGGTGATCAGCGGTGTAGGGCCTTTCCAGGTTGGATCTGGAGCTTGGCGATACTTTACCAAAGGCCTTGCTAAAGATTCAGTAGTTCGAAAATGCAAATTAACAGGTGAGTCTGCAAGAGAATCTAATAAGGTTAAATAATTCCAAGTATATAATGCTACAGCAATGAGATTTTGAATTTTTTGCAGATGGTAAGGGCCAGACTCAGTTTGTAATTGTTTCTGAAGCAATGCCTTAAAAGTACGATGAGCTCGCTCAACTACAGCTTGACCCTGAGAGTTGTAAGTAATTCCGTGCACTAAAGTAATATTCCATTTCTGACAAAAGGTTTGAAATTCCTTACTAATATAAGCGGGGCAATTGTCAGTTTTAAACTGAGAAGGCTGACCCATTACAGCAAAAGAGGATAGGCAATGAGAAATAACATCTGAAGTATGTTCATGTTTTGAAGCAATAACCCAAAGGAAGTGTGAATGAGTGTCAATAGTCGTATGAAGATAACAGTATGGCTTAAAGGTTGAAAATTGAGTTACATCCATTTGCCAAATTTGATTAGCTTGGGTACCTCGTGGGTTGACACCTACTGGAAAGGGAACTGCCAGTTGCTGACAAGCTGGACAAGCACAGACAATATCCCGGGCTTGAGATAATGAAATTTTAAATTGCTTTGCAAGAGATTCTTATCCAAAGAGAGAGCACAACAAGAAAAGGGAAGAGATTGCATAGCTAAATACACATATTGAGTATCAACGATCAAGTTAATAGGTTTGTCATTGAACAATCATAAGGCCAAAATCACAGCAGCCCGCTCAGCACGTTGAGCTGAAGTCTGCGTGGCAGTAAATTTAGAATACTATTGTTGTTGAATCTGCCAGACAACTACACCCCTTGTAGGTGATCCATCAGTAAAGACTGTAAGAGCTTTAGAAATAGGATTTTGCACAAAAATGGAAGAAAAGGCTGGATTTAAAGTAGTAGTAACCACTATTCTAGGATCCTTGGGTAAAGAATACAAGTTTCCCACATATTGAGAAAAGGCTATCTGATATAATTCTGAAATCATCATCAAATGCTCATGTTCAACTTTTGTACGAGTGAAAGCTATGCTAATGAGATCCTGTCCGGTAAGATGTAAGGCTCGTTTACGACGTTTAATAATCAAATCCTCTAATGCTGATTGATAAGGATAAATGTTTCTAGGCGGAGTAGCTGACAAATTAATCCATTCATGAATGTTGACCACTTGCGGGGATGCATTAGAATAAAGACATCCCGTGGGTAAGGGTGTAGTGGGAAGAATAGCTAAGCAAAGTCCCATCTCAAAGTCCCATCTTCCTTCGGGATTAGTTGGCTTAATTTTGCCTCGTTCTTCTGCACACAAAAAGGGCTATTTTGTTGTGCCTGGGGTAATAGATTCAGATTACACTGGTATCCTCATGATTCAGATTTGGGTGAATCTTCCTCAAGTTCTTCCTTGTAATTCTTCTGTTGCTCAATTGCTTCTTCTTCCATATGAAAATCCATCTCCTGGTATAGGTAATCATGGGGATGCAGGATTTGGATCAACTTCTTTATCTGTAGGCTTACTTCATCAGCTGAACTCCTCTCGTCCTTTGTTAACGCTCTTCCTTAATAAACAACCATTTCAAGGGTTATTGGATACTGGAGCCGATGTTACTGTCATCTCCTCTTTACAGTGGCCAGTACAGTGGCCAAAAACGACAGTTTCTTCATTGTGGGGAATAGGAGGTTCTGCAGCTGCTTGGCAGAGTGTTCAAGAAATTAATGTTACAACATCTGCTGGTAAGTCCTTTTTCCTACAACCATACATTGTAGATATTCATACTAATATTTGGGGCTGTGATATCCTTTCTCTTCTTAATGACCATTTGATTCTTGATGATGGCTCTTCCTCTTAAATGGCTCTGTTCTACGCCGATTTGGGTGGAACAATGGCCATTATCAAGGGAAAAACTCACTGCTTTACAACAATTGGTTCAAGAACAATTGGCTGCTGGTAATATAGAACCTTCTACTAGTCCTTAAAATACTCCTGTTTTTGTTATAAAAAAGAAAAATGGGAAATGGCGTTTCCTTCATGATTTAAGAGAAATTAATAAATGTATCCAACCCATGGGTCCTTTACAATGTGCTCTACCAAATCCTAACTTAATTCCTAATTTTTATAAATTATTGGTAGTTGATCTTAAAGACTGCTTTTTTACTATACCTTTGCAGCCTCGAGACAAAGAAAAATTTGCATTTACTGTCCCAGTTTTTAATAATAGCATGCCCACAAACGATATCATTGGCGAGTGTTGCCTCAGGGAATGCTTAATTCCCCTACACTTTGTCAATATTTCGTGGATAATGCCCTTCAACCCTTTTGGAATAAATTTCCTTCCTATTTAGTCTATCATTATATGGATGATATATTGATAGCAGCCCCAGATTTTGATGAATCTAAGTTGTTAAAAGAGTTAACAGATATTGTGGCACAACAGGGATTGTATATAGCCTCAGACAAAATTCAAAAGGTAGAACCTTATACCTACTTAGGACATAGAATGTTGAACAATTTCTCCATTCCAATTCTTCCTGAATTACAACTACAGAAATCATATACATTAGTACAATGGCAAAAATTACTTGGCATTATTAATTGGGCACGCCCATTCTTCTACATTACAACTGGTGATATGTTGCCCTTATTTCAGTCTTTGAAGGGAGCACAATCACCAGGCGATCTAGTTGTATTAACTGATCCTCAAAGAACATGCCTTCAAGAAATATTGAATAAGTTTAAGCATCAATATATGGACAGGATAACATCCTTAACAATAGGACTTTGCTTAGCTATTCTTCCCACTACACCCTTACCCAAGGGATGTCTTTATTCTAATGCGTCCCCGCAAGTGGTCAACATTCATGAATGGATTAATTTGTCAGCTACTCCGCCTAGAAACATTTATCCTTATATATATATCCTTATATAGCATTAGAGGATTTGATTATTAAAGGTCATAAACGAGCCTTACATCTTACCGGACAGGATCTCGTTAGCATAGCTTTCACTCATACAAAAGGTGAACATGAGCATTTGATGATGATTTCAGAATCATATCAGATAGCCTTTTCTCAATATGTGGGAAACTTGTTGTATTCTTTACCCAAGGATCCTAGAATAGTGGTTACTACTACTTTAAATCCGGCCTTATCTTCCATTTTTGTGCGAAATCCTATTTCTAAAGCTCTTACAGTCTTTACTGATGGATCACCTACAAGGGGTGTGGTTGTCTGGCAGATTCAACAACAATGGTATTCTAAATTTACTGCCACACAGACTTCAGCTCAACATGCTGAGCTGGCTGCTGTGATTTTGGCCTTACGATTGTTCAGTGACAAACCTATTAACTTGATCGTTGATACTCAATATGTGTATTTAGCAATGCAATCTCTTCCCTTTTCTTATTGTGCTCTCTCTTTGGATAAGAATTTGTTATCCTTGTTTTTATCTTTAAAGAATAGTTTGGAAACTCGCTTGTATTCTTTGTATGTATAACACATTCGAAGTCATACTCCCTTTACTAATGCCTTGACTGAAGGAAATCAGAAGGCAGAAATAATCCTTAAAGGATGTTGCGTCTTTGTTTGCTGATCCTGTTGCTAGTCATTCTTATTTTCATCAAAATGCCAAATTGCTTGCAAAGCAATTTAAAATTTCATTATCTCAAGCCCTGGATATTATCCATGCTTGTCCAGCTTGTCAGCAACTGGCAGTTCCCTTTCCAGTGGATGTCAACCCATGAGGAACCCAAGCTAATCAAATTTGGCAAATGGATGTTACTCAATTTTCAACTTTTAAGCCATACTGTTATCTTCATATGTCTATTGACACTCATTCACACTTCCTTTGGGTTACTGCTTCAAAACATGAACGTACTTCAGATGTTATTTCTCATTGCCTATCCTCTTTTGCTGTAATGGGTCAGCCTTCTCAGTTTAAAACTGACAATTGCCCCGCTTATATTAGTAAGGAATTTCAAACCTTTTGTCAGCAATGGAATATTACTTTAGTGCACAGAATTACTTACAACTCTCAGGGTCAAGCTGTAGTTGAGCGATCTCATCGTACTTTTTTTTTTTAAAACAAGTTTTATTTTCAAGACAAACAATACATAAATACACATAAACACAAAACATAAAAGCATAAAAAATCTATTTTCTGAAAGTTGCTTAATCCTGGGTTAAAACTCTTGGTACAGACACAAGTTCAGTTTCATATTCATTTTACATACCATTTCATATCTTATTAACATTTTCAATTTTCTATATAACTTCTCCTCTCCTTTAAATTTTCTCAAATTTATTTTATTTTTTTCCCCTCCTCTCAATTCATATCCTAATATTTATTATTCTTTGTCTGTTCTATTCCAGCCAATCATTTATTTTTCTTCTTTAAAAAAAGAAGAAATACTTCTCCTGTACACTATATGGAGATGATGCCTTTATCTTTTTCCCTTATATTTATAGTACCTAATATAAAATACATAACATACATTGGGATTCTGTCTGGTACATTCTAAAATTATACTATATTATCAAAAATAATACAAATCTATTCATTAATATTGATATTCATTCATATCTTAGACGTTTAACACATTACTTTTCAATTAAATCACATACTTTTATGAGAGCCCTATTTTCCATAATTATCCCCCCCACACATCACATATTATAGCTCAATATTTCATTGAAATGTTCCTCCTTCTTCTACTTCAAATCTCATTTCACAAAAATTTTTGCTAGTATACCATGTTCTAATCATTAATTTTAACAATCATTTATATCTTAAATATTTTATCCATTTCAATTGAATATTATGCCTTTGTGGGAACGCTTATGCTTTCCACGATTATTACCCCCACATCACAATCTTGAATCACATTTCATTACAGTACTCTCTTTTTCTTAACAAAAATTTCACTTATTTATGTTAGATATTTTATCACATTTTAAGCTACATATTATTTCTAATTTTCTATAATTACTTCTAAATACAGATATAAAAATGCAATCTTATGTACCTTTCTAGAATCCCATTAACAATAAGATCTATCCATTATCTCTGAAAAACTTTTGCTTCTTAATATCCTGCTCCCCACCATTAGAGTTTCTCATCCCTTCCTTTCTCCCTTGCTTCTTCTTCTCCTTGTCCTCTTTAACCCCTTGTCTCTCCACCTCCCTTTTATTCTGCTTTCCCCCTTTCTGTTGTTTCTTAACATAATGTCCCTTTTTCACCTTATTCTTCTCTTTTTGGGCTGTTTTTTCAGATCTTAAAGACCTCTTTTCCTTTTTCTCTTGCTTTTTCCCGTCTCCAATCAAAGTCCTTTTTCATCAAAGATGGCTTCTTCTTCTTCTTTGTCCCCATCATCCTCATTTTGCTTCGCATAAATATAAACCGCCATTTCTAAGTATTGAAAAATAGTGCCAAGTCCATCTTCCCCTGCTTGTTTTTCTCTTTCATATTTTTGATATATAAGTTCCAATCCATCCACAGGTGATGCCATTGTGTAGAGAAAAAGTTTTTCCAAACAACCACCCAGCTGATTTAATCAGAAATAATTTCCAAAGGTTCCAAAATCACCAAACAATCCAAACAGACTGTTTCTTTTAAATACCTTATTCTTCTTCACTTTTTCTTTCTGAGGTTAAAGTAATCACAAATCCTTTTCAAATATATTTTTGGAAGTTTTTAAACTCTTTGCAATTCTAGGCAATCTTATTTTCAAATTTTGCTCTGATTTTTTTTTCACTCTCCCTTCCCACTCACAGCCAAAAAGGGTTTTTTTTTCCCGCTGTCACTTTAGGAAGGAGAGTAGAACAAAGAAAAAAAAACTTTCCCCTTTAGGGTATCCTTAACAGCTTTCAAGGTTCCAAATCACTTTCTCCCGTCTTGTCCCGGTTAAAAGCACCTTTCACTTTCTCCAGCTTTCTCCCTCCTGCACTTGCTTACCCGGCTGCAGCTTTCTTCGTGGCGGCCATTACTGACCGCCGTTCCTCCGCCTCGGGAAAAGGGAGTTTAGCTGGCTGGGGAGGGGTTTGCGGCACCCCAAACCCTTGCTGGATCCCCTGTCTTCAGCTGCCTCTACAGGGCAGCTATATCCCCCAGATGCAAATGGATCGGGGGAACCTTGGCGGCGAACGCAGCAGGGATCGCGCGGTCGCAAATCCCTGCCACCGCCGAAGGCTAGCAAACCGGAAGTTCGATCTCATCGTACTTTTAAGGCATTGCTTCAGAAACAATTACAAACTGAGTCTGGCCCTTACCATCTGCGAAAAATTCAAAATCTCATTGCTGTAGCATTATATACTTGGAATTATTTAACCTTTTTAGATTCTCTTGCAGACTCACCTGTTAATTTGCATTTTCAAACTACTGCATTTTTAGCAAGGCCTTTGGTAAAGTATCGCCAAGCTCCAGATCCAACCTGGAAAGGCCCTACACCGCTGATCACCTGGGGTCCTGGTTACACCGCCATGGAAGATCCTTCTACTCGACAAGCAGTGTGGGTTCCAGCGCGCTGTGTTCGTCCGTATCATGGCATGGCATCAGGGCCTTCACAACCCAATTTCGGATTTCAATCTTCATCTGAACACAGAAGTCCGTCTTCCAAGGTTGACACGCCCGCAACCCATCACTTGGGGACAGGTTAAATCTACTACATATCAAGTTCAACAACAACTGCAACAGGCCTCATTACCTCAGACTCCTGAAAATCTTGTTGCTGCTGTTTTTGCTATTATTACTGCGAACTCTGTTACCATTTTACTTTGTATTTTCTTGTTTATGGTTAATGGTGTTTCTGCTCAAAATGACACTTCTGTGGTTCGTCTAATTTGTGGGTTAGTCATGCCCAATACATCTTTATGACCCATGGTACAAATATTACTTTATACTATGAGCCCCCAATGGCATTTGGTCAAATTTCTTTTACCCCTAACTTGATCATGTCTTCTACATTTATTGTCTCACAACTACAACCTATTTCACACTCCTGGCATAATTGCTCAAGAAAACAGACTATCTATTATTGGTCTCACCTGCAGACTTGAAAAATCCATCAATGCTACCGCTGCTATTATTTGTGATTTGCAGCATGAAATAGAAGACTTAAATCAAGATGTCTTACAGCAGCGTTTAGCCCGTCAGGGAGGGTTCTGCACGTTAGTTGGACGCCATGGATGTGCTGTGCATTTTCATTCTTTGAATAAGACTATTGAGGATGAGCTTGCCAATGTACAATCATACATTCAAAATAATATCCATGCTCATTATCACCTTTTGAGTGGCTAACCAATTGGCTCCCTGATTGGTCTTGGCTCAGACAGTTTTTCTTTTATGCTATAATTATTATTATTGTACTAATTGCAACCTGTTGTTTTATTCAATATATTCCAAATTTATTCGCATTATTTTGTCCTGCTTCCCCCTCTCTTAATCCTTTACAATTGTGATACATTCATAAATCTTTGAATCCTCCATTTAAAATAAAAAACGAGGATATGTAGAGTTGTAATTGCAGGAATGTTCCAATCTCGGATGGCAAACCTCAGATAAAGAATGTTTCCAAGAAAATACAACTCAGGCAAACAAAGTCACTAATCTAAAGGAGGATTAGAGAGAGGAAGTAAACATATGTTAGACTTTAACTAGAGATAATTAATTGTATTAATTACTGTGCTAAACAGTTACGAAAGTTAAGCAGTAACCAAAGTTAACCAATGATGGAGGATAACTAAAAATGTGTATAAATACAAGACTAGACTCCAATAAAGATCATCATGATTCAGTTGTTCATGATCAAACAACTCGACTGCCTCGTCGTTACAACAGTAAATCATACAAGAAACATGACTAGATGAACTAATTCTACTTTATTGTAAGATTACATTAAGAATCTTGCAGGCCTGGAGTTGCAAACTTTCCTCCACCATTTTTGACTACTTGATCTATGGGGTTTTTCCTAAATTTCTTTCTCTGAACACTAAGATCCTGTGGACTTCTGTCTCTGTTGTCTGTTTCAGGAGCATCTCTTCCTTCATTCCCCATGGTCATCTATACATTCCATTACATGATTCAATTCCATTCATATTTCTGAATATGAAAGACCCTGTTTATTCTTTAAAGCAGCTACCTCTTTTTCTAACTATTGCCATGCAATGCAAAGAATCAGCTGTCAGATGGTGCTCCATTCAAAATCCAAGAAAGAAATACTTAGACTCCATTAATTAGAGAAAAGATATCTTTTACTGGAAGTGGGTGGTGGGTGGAGCTTAAGCCCTGGGCGGAGCCCAATAACTTCAGGAACTCCTTCCAAAAGTTTGAGGTAAACTGGACACCTCTGTCTGAGATTATGTGTTCAGGAACCCCATGTAACCTGTAGATATGTAAAATAAACAGTTTAGCCAACATTTTCTCAGATGGGATTTTCGCACAAGGTATAAAATGTACCTGTTTGGAAAACAAATCCGTTACTATTCCAATAACTGTATTTCCCCCAGTTTCAGGTAATTCCACTATATAATCCATAGAGATTTCCTTCCATGGAGCAGTTGGTCTAGCCACATTTTGTAGTAAGCCTGCTGGTTTACCAGGAGGCCGTTTGGCTGAGGCACAGATAGGATAGCTAGCCACATAAGTCTCAATGTCCTTTTTCAAGGTAGGCCACCAAAACTGCCTTTTAACCAAGTGTAAGGTCTTCACGGATCCAAAATGTCCAGCAACTTTAGAGTCATCAGCTTGTTGTAATATTTGGCTCCTGACGTGGAGGTTTTAAGGTTTCTCGAGGGCTGGTGGGGGAGGACTTGCTCCAACCAAGGGCCCCCCGGCGTCTGTTTCGGGTCAGATCAATTTCCACCTCTGCTGCCAGCACGTACCACAGCTGTAGCTCACTGGGGTCTCTTCTGGCAATACAGCTTTGATAAACATCTTCATTCAACCCATCTTTAAAAGCTTCTATCAAGGCTCCCTGGGACCAGCCTCGAATAAGACACGCCAGCTCTCTAAATTCCTGGGTGTAATCGGCAACTGATCTCCGCCCCTGATTTATGGTCTTCATCCTAATTCTGGCCTTAAGTTCAGCAAGTGGGTCTTCAAACCTGGCCCGCAGTGCAGTCATGAACAGGTCATAATTCATCAGCTGGGGGCATTATCATTATGCAAAGTCACGATCTACTTTGCAGCTGTTCCCTCAAGAGCCCTGGTAACACATCTAACTTTGGCTGCTTCTGAGGAAAAATCCTCTCCATATTCCTCCATATGGCTCCAGACTTGTGCCAGGAAAAGTCCTAGCTCCTTGAGATCCCCCCCATATTTTACTTCCAACGGAGGCACCTTTGGAGTTCTACGCCTTCTGGCAATTACTCCCCCCGCCAGGAGTCCCTGGGCTGCTGCTGCCTGTTGTGCCAGCCCAGGTTGATTTATGGAGGTGGCTGCTCTGATTCTTCTGGCTGGGGCTGCCTCCCCCTCTTCCCCCTCAAACCTTTGATCAGTCTGAGGTTCTCTGACAGCTTCATTTAGAAGATGCAGGGCTTGAGTTAGTAAAAAATTCTTTCTTTCCTTCTCTTGCCATGGCTTTTCTCTTCCACGCCGACGGGTAGTGGTCACTCCTGGAGGAGGCTTTTCCTCAGGATCCTTCCAGCCGACTCCCAGGGACCATTTGGGTTTTACAGCTGGTTTTTCACCAAGACTTAATTCTGCTAACAAATCGGCTTCCCCTGCTGCCTCTAACAGCAGGGAATCTGGTCCTCCAGTCGCTCCCAGGTCTTCTTGGTCACTGGCTGGATTAGACATTGTGTTCAGACCCCCTCAGAAGAAAATGTATTAATTCTCCGGGTGGGCTGGTAAAGTGAGATTCAGAATAATGTCAGATGGTGCTCCATTCAAAATTCAAGAAAGAAATACTTAGACTCCATTAATTAGAGAAAAGATATCTTTTACTGGAAGTCAAGTGGTAGCAACAAAAGAATTCTGAATCTGAGAAAATGAGTGCGTAAATCACATATACAAAGTGATGGCAACGTTCCCACCCCCAATAGTTCAATTGGCTCATCCAATTAAAAGTTGTGTATAGCATCATGTGGGCATCTCCAGGTGGTGATGAGACCTCTGTCCGTTGACCTTGACATATTTTGATAAAGAGTTGCGGCTGCGCATAGCATAGGATAAAGCCTAAGCAAGAACCTTCCCCCCCAAAACTTATACAGTTCTGTTTTCTAACACCTCCAGCTCGCTTCCCACAACCATGTCTCCTTTCTCTTACTTATGACAGCCGAAAGATGCAAAGCAAAGGAAGAAATTCTTGAAGGCTGACATTGGCTGTCAGACAGATGTTACAATTGTGTCTTGACAAAATCCTAAACACCTTGCAAACCACTGCACATCTCACTTTGATACCTACAATCTTCCCTAGTTCTTGGATGAGGAACCACTAGGTAATACTTCAGCTGTATACTAGATTAGGAAATTATAAAAATTCTATGAGAAAGTGGTGGCAACCCCCCTTCTGCCATTATTCCCACAGTGCATACTGTCATTAAAAGTTCAATTTGAGGGAACACTTACAGTATCTTTTTATCCCACCACACAAGATAATAATATTCATCCACTTATACAGTAGATCAGCGATCCCCAACCTTTCCACTTGGCAGCCCAGCGGGAGGGTGGGGGAGAGGGAATGGTTCCCATATGAGTGGCAGGTACATGCTTGGGCGTCCACAGCTCCATTTGCACAAGTGGCCGCAGCTTGCACAAATGGAGCTTCACGCATGAGCAAATGGACCTGTGTGTGCTTGCACACCACTCATACAAGTGGAGCTGTGCCTGCAGCTCATGCAAATGGAGCTCTTCATGCATGCTTGCCCACCGCTTGCATGGCCCAGTTGAAAGGAGAGAAGAGAAGAGAAGAGAAGAGAAGAGAAGAGAAGAGAAGAGAAGAGAAGAGAAGAGAAGAGAAGAGAAGAGAAGAGAAGAGAAGAGAAGAGAAGAGAAGAGACCTTGGAAGTCTTCTAGCCCTGCTCAGGCAAGAAAATCTATACCATCTCAGAGAAATGCTTCTTAAAACTTCCAGTGTTGGAGCATTCATAACTTCTGGAGGCAAGTTGTTCCACTGATTAATTGTTCTAATTGTCAGGAAATGTTTCCTTAGTTCTAGGTTACTTCTCTCCTTGATGAGTTTCTATCCATTGCTTCTTGCCATGCCTTCAGGTGCTTTGAAGAATAGCCTTACTCTCTCTTCTTTGTACCAATCGTGAGACATTGGAACACTGCAATCATGTCAGCGAGGTCTTTCTTTTCATTAAACCAGGCATACCCAATTTCAGCAACCGTTCTTTATGTTTTAGCCTTCAGTCCCCTAATCATCTTTGTTGCTCTTCTCTGGACTCTTTCTAGAATCTCAACGTCTTTTTTACATCGTGGCATCCAAAACTGGATGCAGTATTCCAAGTGTAGCCTTACCAAGGCATTATAAAGTGGTATTAACACTTCATCTTGATCTTGATTCTATCGCTCTGTTTATGCAGCCTAGAACTGTGCTGGCTCTTTTGGCAGCTATAGCACACTGCTGGCTCAAAGTTAAATGATTAGGACTCCCAGATCCCTCTCACAGTTACTACTACTGAGCTGGGAAGCACCTATACTATACCTGTGCATTTTGTTTTTCTTGCCTAAATGTAGAACCTTACTTTTTTCACCATTGAATTTCATTTTGTTAGATAGCGCCCAATGTTCAACATCCTTCTGTATCTTAAGTCTATCTTCTGGAGTGTTGACTATTCCTGCTAATTTGGTGTCATCTGCAAATTTGATGAGTTCCCATCATACAAATCATTGATGAAGATGTTGAAGAGTACAAAGCCTTGGGGTGCAAATTTCCCTCCATGTAGATGCAGTTCCACTGAGGACTACTCGTTGAGTGCAGTTGGTCAGCCAGTTATGAATACATCCGGTGATGATGTTGTCTAACGGTTAACCCACATTTTTCTATCTTATCAAGCAGTAGGTCATGGTCCACTTTATCAAATGCTAAACTGAAGTCCAAGTAAATTATATGCACAGCATTCCTGTGGACTATTAATTTTGACATCTTATCAAAGAATGCAATAAGGTTTTTTCTGGCGTTATCTGATTTTGTTCGCCTCAAAATGATCACATAATTTGTTGCTTGATTATCTTTTCCAAATCTTCCTCCATATTGAGGTCAGGCTGATAGCTCTGTATTACCCTGGATGTATTTTTTTTCCCTTGTTTGAAGATGAGAACTACACCAGCTCTTTTCCAGTCCTATGGTAGTTCCCTGGTGCTCCAGGACAGGGGTGGGATTCAAATTTCTTAACAACCGGTTCTGTGGGCGTGGCCTAATTTGTGGGTGTGGCTTGGTGGTCATGTGACTGGGGTGGGAATGGCCAGGTGGCCATGTAACTGGCAAACCAAATGTAAGTGGTCCTCACTTAATGACCAGGTCCTCGCTAAATGGCCAGATGCTTAGAAAGTGTTCTAATTTACAACTGACCTCCACAGAGCTACTTGGCCTGTTTTTGATGTTTGACAGCCAGACACACACACACACACACACACACACCCTTCTAACCCTGCTATTCTTTGATTCTGTAAGGATCTCCTGCTGGAGCAGAGGGTTGGACTAGATAACCTTTGAGATCCCTTGCAGTCCAACCCTAGATTGCTGTGCTGCTTCAAAGTCTTCTGAAGCCAGGGTTTATGTCCTTCCTTTCTCTCCTTTTTTTCTCTCTCCCTCCGTCCCTCCTTCCATGTATTTATCTATCCATCCATATATCTCATTTACTTTTTCCCTCTCCCTCTTTCTTTCTTTCTTTCTTTCTTTCTTTCTTTCTTTCTTTTTCTTTCTTTCTTTCTTTCTTTCTTTCTTTCTTTCTTTCTTTCTTCTTCTGCCCCTTCCTTCCATCCCCCTTTCTTCCTTTCACTTCCTTTCTCTTCCCCTTTTTCTTTCTTTCCCTTTTCTCTTTCTTTTCTTTCTTGTATCTTCCTTCTCTCTTTCTCTCTCACTTTCTTTCTCTCTCCCCTCTCTTTCCCTCTCTTTCTCTCTCTCTTTCTGTATCTCCCTCTCTTTCTCTCTCCCCCTCCCTCTCTCCCTCTTTCTCTCTCTCTCTTTCTGTCCCTTCCTCCTTCCCTCTGTCCTTCTAAAGCTAGGAAGCCCACGTGAAACACACACATACACACACATACCCAGGGCTTGGATTCTCCCAGTTTGGCTCTATTCTATTGTACTCTGCCTATCAGAGAATAAGCCTGCAGGCAGGGACTGTGCTTTTTAATCTTTGTGCAGGGTTTAAAAAAAAATACATGCAATCAACAGAAACAAATGAGGCAGCTTAGAAACAAGAGGATGCTCAGAGCAACCCCAGTTCTAAACAAACCTTACATCCATTTGCACCACTTAAAGATACCAGCTGGTCTCACTCATCTTACAAGATATCCTAAGGAAATCATCCAGATTTAAGGAAAGGTCACATGCCCCCCAGAAAGGCAATAAAAAAATCAGTGCCAAGCTTGCATCCTGCGTCTTGGAAGTATACCCCCAAAAGGACAGTGCCAGATAGTACTAAAGCAGTGAAGGAAGACCCCCCTCCCCAAATAGAAAAAGAAACCATGAGGCAAAAAAAAAAATTCATACAAATCATAACAATAGCTGTTGCTTGTTGAAGCTGAATAGGGAAAATTATCCTGTCAATAAACACGGGATTAAACTTCACCAAGCACAGAAAGCCAAGCCTCACAAGCTCCAGAGGCAGCAAGTCTAGGCTGTCTGCCAAGAATGTAATAAGGGTGGGAAAAAACAAACTGTGAGTTTGTTTAGAAAGTTAACAAGGGGTTCTATAGAACCGGATAGAATCCCACCCCTGCTCCAGGATCTTTGAAAGGTATAGTTCAATAGCTCTGCCAATTCCTTCAGAACCTTGGAGGTTTAATCCATCTGGTCCTGATGATTTGAATTGGTCTAGAGGGGACAGATACTCACTTACCATTTTCTTAACTATTTTAACTTGTGTTCCTAATCTGTTTTTTACAGTACTATTTTTGATATGTTCAAGTTTTTTGTCCTTTTGTGTAAAGAGAGATGCAAAAAAATCAAGTTAAGCAGTTCTGCTTTATCCCTGTTGCATGAAAGTGTCATGTTCTTGCCACTTTCTCCCATTAATAGACCAATAGTTTCCTTGATATTTTTTTTCTTGTTTTTAACATGTTGGAAGAAGTTATTTTAGTTATTTTTTACTTCTGTCGCAAGCCTTTGTTCATTATGAGCCTTAGCTTTCCTCACTTCATCTTTGCAGGCTCGGGCTGTTTGCTGATACTCTGCCTTAGTTATGAGCCCCTTTCCACTTTTTGTACTTGTCCTTTTTGTCTTTCGGTTTATCAGAGAGTTCTTTATGCAGCCATGGTGTTATTTTTCTTCTTCATTGGTATTATGCTACATTGGGTTTTTATAATTTTACTTTTCAAAGTTTTTATCATTGTTGTGTTCTATTTCTGTCGAGATGTAATTATTTCTTATAGATGCAACTCCACCTCCTCTTTTATTTGCTCTGTTTCTTTTAAATCCCTCTAGCTCTTTGTTACATTTATGGGTTTCATCCCATCAAGTTTCCATAATGGCAATAATATCGTATCTGCCCTCATTTACTTGAATTTCTATTTCACCCTGTTTATTCCTCACTCTGTGTGTTGGTGTATAGACACTTGATTCCTTTTTGACTGACCGCGTGTTTACTTTCTACATAACCTATTTTATGCCTGAGTTCCCCTATTTCCTTATACCTGAATTATTTTAGTTGACAAAATTGAAATACAATTTCTATACAATAAACTGACTAAAATGAATAGTTTATGACTGGCTTACTCTTTACATTAATTTACTATTTCTAATTCAGCTTTTCTGATCTGATCTGTCATCCAAATAATTTAATAAATAAATCCCTCTAGCCTCTCACTCATTTTCTATTACAGCTTTTATTGATTTTTTTTTTGATGTCACTAAATATAAGCATGCGTAAATTACAGTAGAATGATCCAGATTTTGATCCAGATGAACCATGTGGGTTTATTTTAGATCATATCCCATATTATGTAACTATGAAGAATGGTAGCAGACATACAATACAGTATTTCTTTACCATAGGGAAGCCTACTGAATGACCACAAACAATATTAGAAAAATATTATCTAGAGAGCAACCTGGCACCTTCCAAATATATTGTAACTAAAATTTCCATGCAGCAGAGTGAAAGTTCTAGAAACATGGAGTACGGTACAAACTGAAAGACATGTAAAAGATTACTGTAGTTCCTACTGATTAACCCCAGCAGGGGGTAATATTTCTCTATGCTTGGTCTCTTAATAAGGCAGAAGGAAGTGATAAGAGAAGCTTTTAAAAAACCCACATATATTTTCTAATGTTCTCCTACATAAACAAATGCAGTTCCCCACAACAGAAACAGAACACAAATTGAACCCTAGCTCATTGCAAAAAAATTACTATCACTGTCAAGTTTAGCATTTGGAGTGTGTTTTAGATTTATACTAGACAATCCATGACCAAGTGGGTCATTGTTTCAGAGATATTTCCTTACCAGATTCCACAATGCTTTCAATAATGAAGCTGAAGAACTTCCAATATAATGCCTTCATCGCAAAAAAATTTCAAATTTCAAGGAGATATTGAGATATGTATCTACCTGGAATGTAGCTCTTGTTGAACCGTCAAACATAAGTAATTTTCCACAGGAAATGTTTTTATCACAGTTTGTATCATGTCATAAAATAATTTATCATAATTTTTATATCTTAAAATGTTTTATAGAATTCAAAATTTCAGTTCCATGGAAGCCATGGTCTCCAGTTTTGGATGCATTCTGTTGCCTACAATGCACTGTTGTGCCCACTTAGATTGCAGATACAAGAATTTTAGTAATATATAGATGGTTGTTTTTACTCAGTTATTTTTGTTCTTCCCATTTTCATGAAGATATGAGAGAATCTCTCTTTATTTATTAAATTTATAAACCACTTCAGTCTACATAATTCTGTGTGGCTTAGAGAATGCAATCACTAAAACAGTTAAAAAAAACAGAATATATAATCCAAAAGAGAGGGGAAACCCCTCAATTAAACAACAGTAGATCCCACAAAGGGAGCTATTACCAATTATAACCCAGGGCCTGGGGCAGAGGCAGATTTAAGACATAAACAGAGTGTGGGGGAGGGAGTTGTACACATTTTGGCTAATAGCTCCCTTTGTGGGATCTACTGTTGTTTAATTGAGGGGTTTCCCCTCTCTTTTGGATTATGTTTCAAAGAGCAGACATCATGATGGAGAAGGCCCACTTCCTGGATATTGCCAGATGATGGCACTGTTTAATCAATGGGACTCAGAGGTGGTATTCAGCAGGTACTGACCCAGAACTGGTAGCGGAAATTTTGAGTAGTTCGGAGAACAGGCAAATACCACCTCTGAGTGGCCCCAACCCCATCTATTCTCTGCCTCACAAGTCCCAGCTGATCGACTGGGTCTTCTTTTGCTGCCCTGCACAGGAGAATGGAGCGGGAAAGCAGGTTAGTGGGGTGGGGAGGGAATGGGATTTTGCAGTAATCTTCCCCTGCCATTCCCATCAAGCCACGCCCATCAAGCCATGCCACACCCACCAAGCCATGTGTTGTGAACTAAAGAAATGTATTTAATAAAGACTCAATTGCATAGCAGTATCGTAATCCTGCACTTCCTATTGGCCCATATAATGGCAAGTTATGATTGGTTCATTCCGAGCAATCTGATTGGCTGTTGGCGGGCCGCGCCAAGATTCAAACGCTATAACGCTATCCATTGGTTATCCGGATAGCAGCTTACTCTATAAAAAGAGTGACTGCTAGCCGGGTTTTTTTGTCTCTGTTATGCTTGTGAATAAAGAGCTGAAGTTCACGGTTTACAGTCTGGTCTCCGTTCATTAAACCCATGCCTCAAACTTAACACTGGCGACGAGGGTGGGATGCGGAGACAAAAGAGCTGACTAAACCCTACAGAGCACCAACCAAAGCACGTGGCTGAGAGCGCATCTACATCGGCAGGATGTCAGGTGGCGCTATACCACCCGCCTCCTTTTGACCCGGAAAAGGAAGACTGGGAGTCATATATGGATCGGTTTCAAATGTTTCTAGAAACCAATAATTTGAAAGACGCTACACCCGGAAAGAAACGGGCGGTGTTCTTGACCCATTGTGGACCGGCCGTTTTTAAGATGGCTAAAGCGCCGCTAAAACCGACTGAGGTGAAATCAATGGATTGGGACAACCTCGAACCTATCCTACGGGCTCACTATGCCCCCGCCGTACCAACGTTGGTCCGGAGACACGAATTTTATCAACGGGATCAGCAGAAGGGTGAAAGTATTGCAGACTTCATCGCTGACCTTAGAAACCTGGGAGGCCTCTGTGGTTTTTCAGACCTAGAAGAAGCTATGCGAGACCGCATAGTTCTGGGATTAGATGACCACACAGTACAGAGCAAGATCATGGCAAAGGGGGACATCGGTCTTGCAGATGCCATTGCAGACGCTTACTGCAGCAGAGACAACCAAGAAGTCGGTCGCTCGAATGCGCCGCACCAACGCACCGCTCCGTCAATTCACCCGTGAAGCCTCGCCAACTCAACTAGAAAGACACTCAGCAACAGCGCACCATGAGGACCTCGAGTCCCAGTCCGAGAGTGATGAAGAAGAGGTTAACAGACTTCAGGCGAACGAGATCAACAAACTCCTAAAATTTCAGCGCCCATATGCGGGTTGCGGGGAAACCACCCGCGATCCGGTTACAAATTCCTCGACGCAATCTGCCGTTCCTGTGGGAGAGAGGCCACATCGCACGGGTCTGCAGAAGTAAGAGGGAATCCAACACGAACAGAAAGGAGAACAACCTCCGCCAAACCACAGGGAACCTCCCCTGCAAATCGGGATCGTTTGAATAACCAATGGAACAACCATGCCTACAGCAGCAAAACATTTGCTCTTTCAGCAAGACGAGAAGAGGCACACCAGACTATTATTATCGGCCATGCTTCGTCATTAGACAAACAAAAGATCCGGAAGTGAAAGTTGCCATCGAACCAACCTTGCCTGATGGAAGTCGACTCTGGATCGTCCCTCTCGATGGTTTCCTGGAAGACCCTTAAACAGCTGATCCCTGCCATCCGTCGTCAAGACCTCAGGACACAGAAAATCATCCTCAGAGATTACCAAGGGAACATGATCCCAGTCATCGGAGTGAGTCAAGTCCAAGTATCTTTTAAAAATCGTGCCGTGTCACTCCCATTAACTGTCGTCGATGGTGACCGGCCCAGTTTACTAGGCCTACAATGGTTCTCCCCACTCGGGATCGAGGTGGCCGGCATTCACCGGGCCGGAAACGACGATTGGGAAGAGAGCATCGTCCAGGAATTCCACGACGTGTTTTGGACAACTTAGGCAAGTACAAGGGAACCCCTATATCCTTTAGCCTCAATCCAGAAGTAGCCCCTATCCGCCTTAAGCCTCGTCGGGTGCCGTTAAGCCCTTAAACCCAAGATTGACGAGCAACTTGATAAGTTAATAGCCCAAGGGGTGTTGGAGCCTATTGACCATGCCCGTTGGGAAACCCCAATCGTAACCCCCATCAAACCGGATGGGTCGATTAGAATTTGTGGAGACTACCACGCCACCCTGAACCACACACTCCAACAGAGCGCTTATCCGGTGCCGGTGGTTCAACATCTTCTCCACTCCCTGGGCGGCGGGAAGATCTTCGCAAAGTTGGACTTAAGCGCAAGCGTATCAACAACTACCCGTTGATGCGGAAACCGCAGAGGCACAGACTATCGTTACACACCGAGGTGCCTTTAAATGCAACAGACTCCAGTTCGGAGTGAGTGTAGCCCCGGGATATTTCAGAGTCTAATGGAGAGACTTTTACAGGGGAATAAAAGGGGTTGTACCGTGCTTCGATGACGTTTTAATTGCTGCCCCAAATAGAGAAGAGCTTGAAAGGCGTCTCAGATTGGTTTTACATAGATTTAAGGACGCCGGTCTCAAGGTTAAAAAAAATAAATGTCAACTGTGCACTGAAAGGGTAGAGTTTCTCGGATACCTCCTCGATAAACAAGGTATTCACCCTACCGAAAACAAACTCAGGGCAATCAAGAAACGCCCCAAGACCTAAAAATAAGACTGATCTCCAGGCTTTCCTGGGACTCATTAACTTTTACAACATCTTCTTGTCCCAGAAGGCGACCGTAGCTGAGCCCCTACATAGACTTCTCGACAAGAAAGCCACCTGGGTCTGGGGACATCGAGAAGAACGATCTTTTCAAAAAGTGAAAGACTTATTAACATCCGATGCTGTTCTAATGCAGTACGAGACTTTGCCATTAAATATTACGTGTGACGCATCACCATTTGGGGTTGGAGCCATTTTAAGTCACGTGTTACCAAACGGGCATGAAGCTCCCATTGCGTACTTTTCGCGGACATTATCGAAGGCTGAACGGAACTATAGCCAACTTGACAAAGAGGCTCTTGCTATTGTATCGGCCGTGAAGCGATTTCACGAATATGTTTACGGGCGGCCCTTTACTCTAATTACAGACCACAAGCCTTTACTTGGCATTTTAGCAGGTGATAAACCAACCCCGCATATATTATCGCCTAGAATGACTCGCTGGTCAGAATTCCTAGCAGCCTACAACTACGTACTGCAGCATCGCCCGGGAAAGCCATTCCCCACGCTGACACTTTGAGCCGTTCCCCACTTCCGAAACCGTCAGCCACCCAGCTCCAACCCTCACTACACTGCAAATTGAAACCCTCAACTCGCCGCCACTAACGGCAAGAGATATCGCTGCCGGCACAAAAACGAGACTATATCCTCGCAAAAGTTCTCAGTTGGGTCGAACGCGGTGGCCAGTCGAAGAAACCCCGCCACTTTTGCGCCCGTTCAAACACCGGCAAACGGAACTATTTTCCCAGAAGGGCTGCATCCTATGGGGAGATAGAGTAGTCGTGCCAGAGAGACAGCGACTCGTGTTGCAAACCCTGCACGAAGGACATCCGGGCATTGTCCGCATGAAGGCTCTCGCTCGGGGCTACGCCTGGTGGCCAGGCATCGATAAACAAATTGAAGCCTGGGTAACCACGTGTAGAAACTGCCAAGAGGTCAGCAACGCCCACCGAGAGCAATTCCCACCGAATGGGAAACTCCTCGAGGCCCGTGGTCCCGCATCCACATTGATTTCGCGGGACCCACTAAAGACACACCTTTCTTCTAACCGTGGATGCTTACTCCAACTGGCTCGAAATCCACAAGATGAAAAGCACGACTACTGACTTCGTTATTAAAAAACTAGATAGATTATTTGCAACACACGGTTTCCCGGATGTTCTAGTTTTCCGACAACGGACCCCAGTTCACGGCCCTCACCTTCGAACAATACCTGGCGGACCGGGGCATCCGCCATGCCTTAACTTCGCCGGCTCACCCTGCGGCAAATGGTAGGGCGGAACGGATGGTCCAATTTGTTAAAAAGACACTACAAAAAATGGATCCTGGGGACATCGACACTAGATTGAACAAAATACTCTTACTACAGCACATTACCCCCCACAGTGTCACCAACAAGACTCGCTCCCACCTCGACCGATTACACCCGTCTTATTCGCCAGAGAAACCTTGCGGATCCAGCGGAACGTATCGCCAATTCAAGGTAGGCGACTTGGTCTATGCCAAAAACCTTTCCGGTGAACCGTTGTGGGTCCCAGCCACCGTAGTCTACCTCACTGGCCCTAGCTCTTACCGCCTTAAAGCGACAGATGGCAAGATATGGAAACGCACCACATAGATCAACTTCGATCTCGTTTACAACCCAATATCCGCGACCCCTGGACTTCCAAACTCAAGGGGAGGGAATACCGAGAGGACGAAGGCCGTATAGACAACAGCGTAATCGAGGACAGACGGCCGCTAAACCGAATACTCGCGCCACCTGAAGAAAGTCCGGGATTGGGGGCATCCTCTCCGCAGAGGAACACCGTAGTGGAAACATGCCCGCCCGATCCAGGAGTGGACTTAAGGGACCCTGATAGTATCGAAAAACAGCACCGCGGAATCAACCCCGTGCGAAGACGAGCCTTGCGTTCCACCGGAACCAAACGTTAAACAAAAACCAGTGGAACAGCGGAAATCAAATAGGCAGGTAAAACGACCTGCATACCTGCGTGATTACGTCACCATGGCCGTCAAACGGAACCCAGGGGGGAGGGGTGTTGTGAACTAAAGAAATGTATTTAATAAAGACTCAATTGCATAGCAGGATCGTAATCCTGCACTTCCTATTGGCCCATATAATGGCAAGTTATGATTGGTTCATTCTGAGCAATCTGATTGGCTGTTGGCGGGCCGCGCCAAGATTCAAACGCTATAACGCTATCCATTGGTTATCCGGATAGCAGCTTACTCTATAAAAGAGTGACTGCTAGCCGGGGTTTTATTGTCTCTGTTATGCTTGTGAATAAAGAGCTGAAGTTCATGGTTTACAGTCTGGTCTCCGTTCATTAAACCCATGCCTCAAATTTAACACCATGCACACAGAACCGGTAGTAAAAAAAAATTGAATCCCACCACTAGTGGGACTCAAATGCACAACCATAAAGGAGATCCATGGTCCTTCCCTTAATAGGCCTTATACCACAAAGGGATTTTTAGTTCCTTGAATTGCACTTAGTAATTTATTGGTAACCACTGCAGCTCACAGAGCAGAGATTAGCATGGGCACATCATAGATTGCCCATCACTGCTCATCCCACCATACTCTGGACCAGTATAACATCTAACGGGTCTTCAGAGGTAGTCCTATGTGAAATATATTGCAGTAGTTTAATTGCCAAAGCATAAGTGGCTATCTTAATGGCCTTCAGGGATAGATATGTGCATAAATGGCTCATGCAAAGGCCTTCTTGGTCATAGTTGCCACTTGCTGCTTAACAAATTTTCTACTTTTGATTTTAATCAAGGACTTAAGATAGCACCAAAAAAAAAGAGAGCACCAAAATGGATTGATAGGTGGCTAACCAGCAGGGGTCTAACTTGGCACTCTAGTATATACTGTAGTTAAGGAAGCCAAAGTTCATCTGATTTGAACTTGACTACCTGAAATCTTCCTTTGAACCATGGCAAAGAAAAGAGAGTATTAGAGTTCTGAACATTTATATCTTACTTCCTGCATAGGATAAGCCCGAGAAGCCACATATTGGATGTGTTAACATTTAAACAGGGGATTTTTCAGTGCCAGAAGTTTCTAGGGTATATTCTCTACAAATAAAAACAAAAGTCAAAGATCTTCAGGCATAGGTCCTTACTTTGATTTAGAACTATACCATTTCTGGCAAATGGCAATCCAATCTCTTCTTGAAAGCCTCTAGTGATGAAGCTCCCACAACTTCCGAAGGCAAGTTGTTCCATTGGTTGATTGTTCAACTGCAGCAATTCACTTAACTGTGGCAAGGAAACTGGTAAAATGAAGCAAAATTCACTTAACAACTAGCCAGAAAAAAATTGCAGCATAATTGTGGTTGTAAGTTGAGGACTACCTGTATATATTTCTAAAAGTACATTAGCATGTTAACATGAATGAAAAACACAGCAGTTCATTAAGGGCCTTGCTTATTAAATATATTAATGTTTTTTATATATATATCAATAAACATGTTATTAATGTTATTGTATTAGACTACTAAACATTAATGTTATCTGGTCCTATCAAAGATTTCTCCTAGGTTTTTCACATCAATATGCAATTATAGTATCTCATGATATTTTGAATTCTGTCTGAATTGGAATATCAATAATTTTGGAAAAGAATAGAAATTTTATTTCTCTAATTATGCTGAATTAATGAAAACTTCAAAATGGCCCGTAGTAAGTCAATAACAATGTGACTGTATCATTTCAGCCATTAAATGCCTCCTAGGGACAGAAGCCTAAGTTTTCCATTATTCTCCCTTTAACAATCAAATCAAAGTTGCCCTTTTTCCCAGTAACTACTGATACCAATTGATTTTATATATTTTATCAGTATATTTATTATAATTGTTTTAGTACAGCGTTCATTTTATAATCTTTACATGCATATATATGTATGATTTTACTTTAAGCTACATGTAAACATCCAAAATGTCTCAAATATATTATGTATATATTTCACACAACAATGTGCTAGGCCGAAATTTAGCAGGAAACATATATTCTGCTGTGGAAATGCTTATGGGGAATGAAGATGGCATTCACTTTTCTTTTTCCCCACTGCTGCCTGTCATGTGGTTTTTCAAACTGCTCAGGAATCCTGCCAGAAACAAACCACATGTGCTTGGGAAGGTGTGTACATTCCAGGGTTTTGAGTCATTCCCTTGTTAAAGTGCACTGCTTCCAGGTTAATCTACTTGCTTGTACTATAAATAGGAAGGTGGAGAAGACCACACCTTAAAGGACAATAGCCAGGGCTGAAATAACTAGGAGCAACTGATAAATGCCAAATTACCTTCTCTTAAGTTAGAACTATCGTTTTAGATGTAACTCTGGATACAAAAGGCCACAAAACTGCATGGGAGAAATAGAAGTTGTATTCATTATGCAGGTGAACATTTGGGTTGAGAGAATTTGTATTTAATTACCTTGTTTCTTTCAGCTTCTACCTGGACCTAACCCAAAAAGTTCATTTTATTTATCTGTTTGTTTGTTTATTAAATGTATATGCCATTAACCTCAGTTTGCAAAAGTTCTGGGTACATTTTTTAATAATAAAAGAAACAAAATATAAATTTAAAAATTAACCAAGCAGCCTAAAGGTCATAACTGATATAATTTTGTGGGGTATATACTGTAAACCTGCTATCTGAAAAAAGAAAAAGTTGGTAGAATCTTGTTTGAACTTATCTAGTTTGTTCATAGACACATCCATTAAGTTTTCCTAGAAACAACGTAGGAGCGATTTCCCATTTCCTTATTCCAGGTAGCATAAGGTAACATATCTATATGGCCTGTCCCAAGTACAGATAAATTGGAAAGTTAATCCCCTCCTGAAGGATTGTAAAATGAAGCATGAATCTGCAGAACTGTGGCACAGAAATGTTTACTTAATGGGGGCGGAACTGGCGTTGCAACGATACGGCATGCGATCTTGGAGGTCTGAGATCGCTGCCGATATCTTTGCTCCTGGACGGTCCTATCAGATCTAAACCGTCCCGAAGAGACGGTGAAAGTGAAGAGCGCATCCTGTCGATCCCAGGGATACCGCAAAGTCCCTGGTAGATCCAGGAGAAGCTCTTCTTGCCAGCGGCAAAGAGGCAGCCATTAAAGCTGCTGAAGTTGAGACAGCTCCAAAACGGAAGAGAATAGAAAGAGAGAGTGTGCCGGTTTGGTGAGAACTTTTTTTTATTCTAAGATCTGAAAGGACACCCTAAGGAAAAGAAAGAATCTGTAAAAGTTTTGACAGAAGTGATTAAGCGGCGATTTTAAACAGGAATGTCAAAGTAATGTTGTTGTTTTTCCTCATTGCTGGATTTTCTATACACGATCTTGTATTTTGAAACTGGACTGGTTTTTTCGTTTACATCTATTTTTTTTCCTCCTTTTTGATTTTGTAATATTTTAGGCTAGAGGCTCCCTTTAGTTATTTCTTTTTTTAAAATATCTTTTTCTTTTTTTATTAATTCTTATTATATCTTGCTCGGAAAAGGAGGGCGAAAGTGAGAGCAAAGAAACTTTGTAACACTGCCAACTAGAGGCTTGAAAATGTTCTATTTCCCTGTGACCAGACAAAGCTGAGAAAGAAAGAACTGAGACTCTTTTTCAAGGACATTGCTACCGTGTTTCTCATATAATAAGGCTGGGTCTTATTTTTTTTTGTGCCCTGAAAAAATGGCTAGGCCGTCTTTTGGGTGACTTAATTCCCCCCACTTGCATCTTTGGGTGGGCGGGCGGCGGCGGCTTGGATGTTGACCTCGGTGTTGGTGGGGCACTTCAGATCGGGGTCAACGCAGGCAGCACCATATCCAGGTGTGCAACAAAAGTACTTCCTAATGGCAAGCCCCCCACCATTCCCCCCCATTTTTCATGTTTTAATATAGGCCTTAATTTGGGGGAGGGGCTTAATTTCATTTCATGCCTATAAAACATGCTGGGACTTCCTATTGGGGGAGGCCGTATTGTTGGAGAAACAGGGTATTTGATAAGATAGCGGGAAGAGCATGGGAGAGTATTATTGCAGGTGCTCTTCTGGGTTTCTATCAACATCTGGAGTCTGGTGTTGAAACCTAGGGGGAAAAAGGTGATAGGTTTTTGGAGAAGAGAGCTATAATAAGAGCCTTGGATAATTAAACAAAGTGCAGTGTGCCCTTTTTATTTTTTCTAAGTTGTGCTAGCCCTCCTCACCAGCTTTATTGTATTTCATTTTATCTTTTTTTTTCTTGTAATAACTATATGGGTTTTTGGCTTTGTTGGAGCTTGCCTTTGTTTTTATTTTTTTCTTTGGAAGTCCAATCTTTACGTTTGCTTTTTATTTTAAAGGGAAAGCCTTAAAAGCCTTTTTTTTCCTTTGCTGGTATTTTTGTTTTTTCATCTACCTTTCTGGTTTATTGTCATGCACTCTTTTCTATTTGAGACCTTTCAATTGGATTAAGGTGTTGAAGAACCTGAAGAATTTTTCCTTTTCCTTTTTTTTCTTTCTTTTTTCTTAAGCCTTTTTCTTCATCTAACTATTGATTGGATTAAGGTATACAAGAACCTGAAGAAATTTTGTCCTCCCTTTTTTTTTCTTTTTTTCAAATCATTATTATTGGGGTTCTTTTTTTTTACTATTTTTATTTTGAACTATAATTGGTTACTTCACAATTGGATTAAGGTTTAGAAGAACCTGAAGATTTTGAATTGCTTAAAATGAGTAGGAAATTTACAGCTCCTGGTTCTTCAACTTCTACTTCTTTCTCTCCACCATCCGGAGGACAACGTTCAATACAGACAATGTTAAAGCAAGAAAAAGAACAAGAAAAAGTGACTCTGCAGATGATTATGCAAGGAATTCAAAATATTCAAGCAAGATCAGAGAATATTGAAAAGAGAATAGAGAACATTGAACAAAGAACAGAGAACATTGAGCAAAGAACAGAGAACATTGAACAAAGAACAGGGAAAACCGATGAAAAAGTGGAGAACATCCAACAAATGATGTTGAAGTATGATGAGAGATTCCAAAAAAATTGAAGAAGATAAACAAAGAGACAAGAAGATTGGAGATATTGATAATAGATTAACGGTGGTTGAACAAGATAAAAGTGGTATGTTGAGATGGGAGATGGATAGATCAGAATTCTATCTTAGATTCCAAAACGTAGAAGAAGAAAAAGGACAAAACTTAGCTGAGATAATGATAGAAATACTGGCTGAAGCTTTGGAAATAACTCAAGAGAAGATGATGGATGGAATAGATGAGGTTTATCGAGTTTTCACAAGATATGCGATGAGAAATAGCTTAGCAAGAGAAGTTCACATTAGATTTACAAAGAAAGCCATTAAAACGCAAATATTGCAAGTGGCAAAAGAGAAAACATTGAAATATAAAGACAAGGAGATTGTGGTTTTGAAACAAATACCCAGAAGAGTGAGAGAGATGAGAAGAGAATACCGATTCCTGACTAAAATGCTACTTAAAAAGAGGTGAATTATAGATGGCTGATTCCAGAAGGTTTAATGTTCACATGGCAAGAACAGAGACATAGAATTGACTCAATTGAGAAAGCGGAATTATTTTATACAGAATTTTTTGGAGGGAAAGAGGAAGAGGCAGAAAAAGAGATCTCACTAATTGAATTCCAAGAGGACTGCCAAATGGCGACTGAAAAGAAGAAGGTGCAGTAGGTGGAAAGGTGGAAGCCAAAGTACAACGTGAACTAAGATCTACGAGAGCTGCTAAACCTAACTATAAAATATAACCATAGAAGAGAAAAAATTGATTACAATTAATATAAATGGACTTAACTCAGCCGTTAAAAGAAGGAAAACTTTTCACAAATTAGAGAAATTAAAATTTGATATAATTTGTCTACAAGAAGTACATATTAAAAAAACAATATGAACAATTGTTGGTACAGCCAAAATTAGGGAAAATATTTACTTCCTTGACACAATGTAAGAAAACAGGAGTGGTTTTATATATTAAAGACACCACCCCAGCAAAATTGATTTATACCCATGATGATGGAAGAATACTAATGGTGGAAATAATGGACAATAATACGAAAACACTCCTGATTGCAATTTATGTTCCAAATGACAAACAAGAAGAATTCTACAAAAATTACATATGAAAATAATCGAACTGGACTATGCTAATATAGTTATGATGGGAGATTTTAATGGAATTGTAGACAATAAATTGGACTATACAGCACAGAAAACAATAAAGCAAAACAGAAAGACTCTCCCTAAATCTTTTTTTAAATGGTAGATGAAATAAACTTAAAAGATACATGGAGAGAAAGAAATGCTAAAACTAAACAATACACCTTCTATTCAGATAGACACTTATCATGGTCCAGAATAGATACGATATGGATGTCAACAGAATTAATAACTAATATTCAAGAAATAAATATTGAAACAAGTACTTGGGCAGATCACAATCCAATAACAATTAAATGGAAAGGACAAAAAAGAAGATCTAGATGGACGTAAAATAATACTATAAGATTTCACACAGTGGATGGAGAAAGAATTGGCTTTTTTCTTTAGAGAAAACAAAAAAGAAGATATATCAATTCAGAATGTATGGAATACAATGAAGGCATATGTTAGAGGCTTGATAATAGACTATACAAGGAAAAGGAATACTATGAAAAGACTAGCCTCTAAGGCCTTAGAGGATGAGCATAAAAGACTTGAAAAAGAGCTACAGAAAATGCCACAGAAAAAGGACATCAAGCTAAAAATGGATATAATTAAACACAAAATGGGTCAAATAGAAAAAGAAGAATTAGCACAGAAAATTAGAGGTGCTAAACAGAACTACTTTGAAGACGCAAACAAACCAGGTAGATGGTTAGCATACAAATTGAGAAAGGAGAAAGAATCAAGGAAAATATTGCAATTAATAGATGATCAAGGCCAAGTTTGCCATGGTAGTAAAGAGAAGAAGGAAATCATTTGAGACTTCTATGGGAAATTTTATATGCAAGAGAATATTGATGAGGAAAGAGTTAAACAGTACTTACAGAATGCTAATTTACCTCAGATACCTAAAGAGACTGAAAAATGTTAGAAAGCAATATAACGATGATGGAGTTAATTGAAGCACTCAAGAAGCAAAATAATGGAAAGGCACCAGGCCCAGATGGACTTCCGGCAGAATTTTATAAAACATTACAAGAATCGTTGAATCTTCCATTGCTAGAAGTTATGAATGAAGTTATGTTAAAGAAGAAGATACCCAAATCATGGTCAGAAGCCTATATTACACTTATTCCAAAAGAGGAGGCCGACCCATTACAAATTAAGAACTATAGACCCATTTCTCTACTAAATGCAGATTATACATTTTTTGCTTCAATATTGGCAGAAAGACTTAAAAATATTTAAATAATTTTATCCATCCTGATCAAAATGGATTTCTGCCAAAGAGACAAATTAAAGACAATATGAGAGTAATCTTGGATACCTTGGAATACTACGAGGCACATCCTGAAAAACAAATGGCTCTGATATTTCTAGATGCACAGAAGGCATTTGATAATGTGAATTGGCAATTCATGTTATTACTGTTGGAACAGATGGGTTTTGCTAGAAAATTTATTCAAGCAATAGAAGCTATATACTATAAGCAGACGGCAAAGGTAATGATAGAGGGAGAACTGACAGACTCTATCAATATAAAAAAAAGGAACAAGACAAGGGTACCCACTATCACCTTTGTTGTTTGTGTTAACTTTGGAAGTGTTAAACAGAAATATTAGAGATGAAAAGAATATAAAGGGAATGAAAATCAAAAAGGAAGAATTTAAGCTGCAAGCATTTGCAGATGATCTGGTTTTCATCTTAGAAGACCCTTTAGAAACAGCATCAAAATTGATAGAAAAGATAGAGACATATGGAAAGGTGGCTGGTTTGAAAATAAATAAAGATAAGACAAAGATCTTGACAAAGAATATGCTATTAAGACAAAAGGAAGAACTGGCAGACCTATTGAAAATTCAGGTGATGAATAAGATCAAGTACTTGGAGATATATTTGACAGCAAGATGTGGTACATTAAAAGAGAATAATTATATCAAACTTAAACAGCAGATAGCGCTTAGATCTGGTGAAATGGGAAAATTTACAACTCTCACTAATAGGAGAATTTCAACAATCAAGATGAATATATTACCCAGAATTTTATATTTGTTTCAAAACAATTCCAATTAGGCTGGGAAAAGATTACTTTGAAGATCTAAACAAAATTGTGTTGAATATATATGGCAAGGTAAGAAAGCGAGAATAAAGTTAAAACTTTTGCAAGATGCTAGAATTAGAGGAGGATTTGGTTTGCCTAATTGGGAGTTGTACTATCAAGCTACAAATCTGATGTGGGTTAAGGAATGGATAACACTAAGAAACACTAGAGTGTTGACATTAGAAGGACATGATTTGTTGTTGGGGTGGCATGCTTTTTTATGGTATAAAAGAACTAAAACACAGGGGTATTTTTAGAAGACATTATATACGGGAGTCTCTGTGGTTAAACTGGGAGAAGATTAAAAGACAATGTTATTTGAAAATTCCAGTCTGGTTATCGACTATTGAAGCATTTTCTTATCCTATAATATACAAAAAGGAACAAACAGTTAGATATGGTAAAATATTGGATGAAAAGGGTGAACTCAAATCTATACAAAAACTAGAGGAACAAGGTATAAAGATGAATTGGTTTTCATATGTGCAAATACATTCAAGGTATGATAAAGATTCTAAAATGGAAGGTTTCTATGATAAATTGACTGATTTAGATAAGATTTTGACAGGTATTGATGAAAAGGTCATTAAAAACTATGTGGATATTTATTAGAAATTAAATTAGAAGAAGAACAAGTTAAAGAAACTATGATTGCTTGGGGAAGAATTTTGGATATGGGATCAATTTAGAGAAATGGCAAAATTGTGGTCTCAAAATTATAAAATGACAATGTCAACAGCATAGAAAGAAAATTTGTATAAGATGTTTTACAGATGGCATTTTCCCGACAAGAATAGCAAGAATGTTCAAGAATAAACCGAAAAATGTTGGAAATGTCATCAGACACCTGGCTCATATTACCATATGTGGTGGACTTGTGCGGATGCTAAAAATACTGACTAAAATCCACATGCGATTGGAAAAATGACAAAAACATATAGATTTGACACATCCATTAAGTTTTCCTAGAAATAACATAGGAGTGATTTCCCATTTCCTTATTCCAGGTAGCATAAGGTAACATATCTATATGGCCTTTCAAGTACAGATATTGGAAAGTTAATCCTCTGAAAGATTGTAAAATGAAGCATGAATCTACAGAACTGTGGCACAGAAATGTTTACTTAATAAATAAGTTGACACTTATTTGATTAACAAGAGCACGATGCCCATACATACTGGTCAAGATGAACAATAGAAAATTCTCAACTCTCCTTTTGATTTTGTAATATTTTAGGCTAGAGGCTCCCTTTAGTTATTTCTTTTTTAAAATATCTTTTTCTTTTTTTTATTAATTCTTATTATATCTTGCTCGAAAAGGAGGGCGAAAGTGAGAGCAAAGAAACTTTGTAACACTGCCAACTAGAGGCTTGAAAATGTTCTATTTCCTGTGACCAGACAAAGCTGAGAAAGAAAGAACTGAGACTCTTTTTCAAGGACATTGCTACCGTGTTTCTCATATCAATAAGGCTGGGTCTTATTTTTTTGTGCCCTGAAAAAAATGGCTAGGCCGTCTTTTAGGGTGACTTAATTCCCCCCACTTGCATCTTTGGGTGGGCGGGCGGCGATTGGCTTGGATGTTGACCTCGGTGTTGGTGGGGCACTTCGATCGGGGTCAACGCAGGCAGCACCATATCCAGGGTGCAACAAAGTACTTCCTAATGGCAAGCCCCCCACCATTCCCCCCATTTTTCATGTTTTAATATAGGCCTTAATTTGGGGAGGGGCTTAATTTCATTTCATGCCTATAAAACATGCTGGGACTTCCTATTGGGGAGGCCGTATTGTTGGAGAAACAGGGTATTTGATAAGATAGCGGGAAGAGCATGAGAGTATTATTGCAGGTGCTCTTCTGGGTTTCTATCAACATCTGGAGTCTGGTGTTGAAACCTAGGGGAAAAAGGTGATAGGTTTTGGAGAAGAGAGCTATAATAAGAGCCTTGATAATTAAACAAAGTGCAGTGTGCCCTTTTTATTTTTTTCTAAGTTGTGCTAGCCCTCCTCACCAGCTTTATTGTATTTCATTTTATCTTTTTTTTTCTTGTAATAACTATATGGGTTTTTGGCTTTGTTGGAGCTTGCCTTTGTTTTTATTTTTTTCTTTGGAAGTCCAATCTTTACGTTTGCTTTTTATTTTAAAGGAAAGCCTTAAAAGCCTTTTTTTTCCTTTGCTGGTATTTTTTTGTTTTTTCATCTACCTTTCTGGTTTATTGTCATGCACTCTTTTCTATTTGAGACCTTTCAATTGGATTAAGGTGTTGAAGAACCTGAAGAATTTTTCCTTTTCCTTTTTTTCTTTCTTTTTCTTAAGCCTTTTTCTTCATCTAACTATTGATTGGATTAAGGTATACAAGAACCTGAAGAAATTTTGTCCTCCTTTTTTTTCTCTTTTTTCAAATCATTATTATTGGGGTTCTTTTTTTTACTATTTTTATTTTGAACTATAATTGGTTACTTCACAATTGGATTAAGGTTTAGAAGAACCTGAAGATTTTGAATTGCTTAAAATGAGTAGGAAATTTACAGCTCCTGGTTCTTCAACTTCTACTTCTTTCTCTCCACCATCCGGAGGACAACGTTCAATACAGACAATGTTAAAGCAAGAAAAAGAACAAGAAAAAGTGACTCTGCAGATGATTATGCAAGGAATTCAAAATATTCAAGCAAGATCAGAGAATATTGAAAAGAGAATAGAGAACATTGAACAAAGAACAGAGAACATTGAGCAAAGAACAGAGAACATTGAACAAAGAACAGGGAAAACCGATGAAAAAGTGGAGAACATCCAACAAATGATGTTGAAGTATGATGAGAGATTCCAAAAAAAATTGAAGAAGATAAACAAAGAGACAAGAAGATTGGAGATATTGATAATAGATTAACGGTGGTTGAACAAGATAAAAGTGGTATGTTGAGATGGGAGATGGATAGATCAGAATTCTATCTTAGATTCCAAAACGTAGTAGAAGAAGAAAAAGGACAAAACTTAGCTGAGATAATGATAGAAATACTGGCTGAAGCTTTGGAAATAACTCAAGAGAAGATGATGGATGGAATAGATGAGGTTTATCGAGTTTTCACAAGATATGCGATGAGAAATAGCTTAGCAAGAGAAGTTCACATTAGATTTACAAAGAAAGCCATTAAAACGCAAATATTGCAAGTGGCAAAAGAGAAAACATTGAAATATAAAGACAAGGAGATTGTGGTCTTGAAACAAATACCCAGAAGAGTGAGAGAGATGAGAAGAGAATACCGATTCCTGACTAAAATGCTACTTAAAAAGAGGTGAATTATAGATGGCTGATTCCAGAAGGTTTAATGTTCACATGGCAAGAACAGAGACATAGAATTGACTCAATTGAGAAAGCGGAATTATTTTATACAGAATTTTTTGGAGGGAAAGAGGAAGAGGCAGAAAAAGAGATCTCACTAATTGAATTCCAAGAGGACTGCCAAATGGCGACTGAAAGAAGAAGAAGGTGCAGTAGGTGGAAAGGTGGAAGCCAAAGTACAACGTGAACTAAGATCTACGAGAGCTGCTAAACCTAACTATAAAATATAACCATAGAAGAGAAAAAATTGATTACAATTAATATAAATGGACTTAACTCAGCCGTTAAAAGAAGGAAAACTTTTCACAAATTAGAGAAATTAAAATTTGATATAATTTGTCTACAAGAAGTACATATTAAAAAACAATATGAACAATTGTTGGTACAGCCAAAATTAGGGAAAATATTTACTTCCTTGACACAATGTAAGAAAACAGGAGTGGTTTTATATATTAAAGACACCACCCCAGCAAAATTGATTTATACCGATGATGATGGAAGAATACTAATGGTGGAAATAATGGACAATAATACGAAAACACTCCTGATTGCAATTTATGTTCCAAATGACAAACAAGAAGAATTCTACAAAAAATTACATATGAAAATAATCGAACTGGACTATGCTAATATAGTTATGATGGGAGATTTTAATGGAATTGTAGACAATAAATTGGACTATACAGCACAGAAAACAATAAAGCAAAACAGAAAGACTCTCCCTAAATCTTTTTTTAAATGGTAGATGAAATAAACTTAAAAGATACATGGAGAGAAAGAAATGCTAAAACTAAACAATACACCTTCTATTCAGATAGACACTTATCATGGTCCAGAATAGATACGATATGGATGTCAACAGAATTAATAACTAATATTCAAGAAATAAATATTGAAACAAGTACTTGGGCAGATCACAATCCAATAACAATTAAATGGAAAGGACAAAAAGAAGATCTAGATGGACGTAAAATAATACTATAAGATTTCACACAGTGGATGGAGAAAGAATTGGCTTTTTTCTTTAGAGAAACAAAAAGAAGATATATCAATTCAGAATGTATGGAATACAATGAAGGCATATGTTAGAGGCTTGATAATAGACTATACAAGGAAAAGGAATACTATGAAAAGACTAGCCTCTAAGGCCTTAGAGGATGAGCATAAAAGACTTGAAAAAGAGCTACAGAAAATGCCACAGAAAAAGGACATCAAGCTAAAAATGGATATAATTAAACACAAAATGGGTCAAATAGAAAAAGAAGAATTAGCACAGAAAATTAGAGGTGCTAAACAGAACTACTTTTGAAGACGCAAACAAACCAGGTAGATGGTTAGCATACAAATTGAGAAAGGAGAAAGAATCAAGGAAAATATTGCAATTAATAGATGATCAAGGCCAAGTTTGCCATGGTAGTAAAGAGAAGAAGGAAATCATTTGAGACTTCTATGGGAAATTTTATATGCAAGAGAATATTGATGAGGAAAGAGTTAAACAGTACTTACAGAATGCTAATTTACCTCAGATACCTAAAGAGACTGAAAAAATGTTAGAAAGCAATATAACGATGATGGAGTTAATTGAAGCACTCAAGAAGCAAAATAATGGAAAGGCACCAGGCCCAGATGGACTTCCGGCAGAATTTTATAAAACATTACAAGAATCGTTGAATCTTCCATTGCTAGAAGTTATGAATGAAGTTATGTTAAAGAAGAAGATACCCAAATCATGGTCAGAAGCCTATATTACACTTATTCCAAAAGAGGAGGCCGACCCATTACAAATTAAGAACTATAGACCCATTTCTCTACTAAATGCAGATTATACATTTTTTGCTTCAATATTGGCAGAAAGACTTAAAAAAATATTTAAATAATTTTATCCATCCTGATCAAAATGGATTTCTGCCAAAGAGACAAATTAAAGACAATATGAGAGTAATCTTGGATACCTTGGAATACTACGAGGCACATCCTGAAAAACAAATGGCTCTGATATTTCTAGATGCACAGAAGGCATTTGATAATGTGAATTGGCAATTCATGTTATTACTGTTGGAACAGATGGGTTTTGCTAGAAAATTTATTCAAGCAATAGAAGCTATATACTATAAGCAGACGGCAAAGGTAATGATAGAGGGAGAACTGACAGACTCTATCAATATAAAAAAAGGAACAAGACAAGGGTACCCACTATCACCTTTGTTGTTTGTGTTAACTTTGGAAGTGTTAAACAGAAATATTAGAGATGAAAAGAATATAAAGGGAATGAAAATCAAAAAGGAAGAATTTAAGCTGCAAGCATTTGCAGATGATCTGGTTTTCATCTTAGAAGACCCTTTAGAAACAGCATCAAAATTGATAGAAAAGATAGAGACATATGGAAAGGTGGCTGGTTTGAAAATAAATAAAGATAAGACAAAGATCTTGACAAAGAATATGCTATTAAGACAAAAGGAAGAACTGGCAGACCTATTGAAAATTCAGGTGATGAATAAGATCAAGTACTTGGAGATATATTTGACAGCAAGATGTGGTACATTAAAAGAGAATAATTATATCAAACTTAAACAGCAGATAGCGCTAGATCTGGTGAAATGGGAAAATTTACAACTCTCACTAATAGGAGAATTTCAACAATCAAGATGAATATATTACCCAGAATTTTATATTTGTTTCAAACAATTCCAATTAGGCTGGGAAAAGATTACTTTGAAGATCTAAACAAAATTGTGTTGAAATATATATGGCAAGGTAAGAAAGCGAGAATAAAGTTAAAACTTTTTGCAAGATGCTAGAATTAGAGGAGGATTTGGTTTGCCTAATTGGGAGTTGTACTATCAAGCTACAAATCTGATGTGGGTTAAGGAATGGATAACACTAAGAAACACTAGAGTGTTGACATTAGAAGGACATGATTTGTTGTTGGGGTGGCATGCTTTTTTATGGTATAAAAGAACTAAAACACAGGGGTATTTTAGAAGACATTATATACGGGAGTCTCTGTGGTTAAACTGGGAGAAGATTAAAAGACAATGTTATTTGAAAATTCCAGTCTGGTTATCGACTATTGAAGCATTTTCTTATCCTATAATATACAAAAAGGAACAAACAGTTAGATATGGTAAAATATTGGATGAAAAGGGTGAACTCAAATCTATACAAAAACTAGAGGAACAAGGTATAAAGATGAATTGGTTTTCATATGTGCAAATACATTCAAGGTATGATAAAGATTCTAAAATGGAAGGTTTCTATGATAAATTGACTGATTTAGATAAGATTTTGACAGGTATTGATGAAAAGGTCATTAAAAAACTATGTGGATATTTATTAGAAATTAAATTAGAAGAAGAACAAGTTAAAGAAACTATGATTGCTTGGGGGAAGAATTTTGGATATGGGATCAATTTAGAGAAATGGCAAAAATTGTGGTCTCAAAATTATAAAATGACAATGTCAACAGCATAGAAAGAAAATTTGTATAAGATGTTTTACAGATGGCATTTTCCCCCGACAAGAATAGCAAGAATGTTCAAGAATAAATCCGAAAAATGTTGGAAATGTCATCAGACACCTGGCTCATATTACCATATGTGGTGGACTTGTGCGGATGCTAAAAAATACTGGACTAAAATCCACATGCGATTGGAAAAAATGACAAAAAAACATATAGATTTGACACATCCATTAAGTTTTCCTAGAAATAACATAGGAGTGATTTCCCATTTCCTTATTCCAGGTAGCATAAGGTAACATATCTATATGGCCTGTCTCAAGTACAGATAAATTGGAAAGTTAATCCCCTCCTGAAAGATTGTAAAATGAAGCATGAATCTACAGAACTGTGGCACAGAAATGTTTACTTAATAAATAAGTTGACACTTATTTGATTAACAAGAGCACGATGCCCATGAAAAGTTAACTACTGGTCAAGATGAACAATAGAAAATTCTCAACTCAAAGAAATAGCTTATACTAGACACCAAAATGCCCCTACTGACTTCAGTGCTCGTCAGTCAAAGAATTCATTACATTTGAGAATATTAATAACTACATTATCTGAACAGTGATTGCTGGCTTAGGCAACATGTGAATCAATGTTCTAAACCAGTGTTTCTCAATCTTGGCAACTTTAAGAAGTGGGAACTTCATTTCCCAGAATTCCTTATCCAGCAGTGAAAAGAAATAGTATTATATTATTCAGGAACTGTCCAGGACACAAAATGTATTAATTTAACATAGACCAAAGAGATTTTTCAATTTGGGTCAACCTGCTGTGTTCATGTTATTAAAAAAGATTCCATACATTTGATCAACATCTATGCACTGACAGGGTGAGCTTAGGTGAAGCAACTCCTAGCTCAAACTTTCTTGGACTCCCCAACCATTCAATATTATGATAATTACTGCAATTGATCTGGATGCCTATGTTTAGGTAATTCAGCAAGAATGGAAGAGACACCTGGAACTTTTGGCCTTGGAAGACATAGATGCACATCTATTACCATTTGCAGCACAAAATGGACTCCTTATTGGAAATAGTATGCTCCAATATTCAATACAGTATTGGTGGTGTGGACATGGATTACTTCATAATGCCCAAGAATTTCATTTAAATATATTCATGTATTACAATGTGCAGTCTTTGGGTCTCAAAACCATCTTATATTATACATGCAACTGTGTAGTTCTAGTTGTAAAGACCCCAACCAAAGGCAAAACTGTAACGACCTAGAGAATTATCTCAAGAGACACCTCTAAATTTAAGCAACACCTTCAATTGTCCTCTGTAACTGCTTTGCAGCATCAGGAAATAAGAGAGATGAAAATCAGTTTACTATAACTGTAAGTGAATGAGTTAAGCCTCTCTGCCTAGTTACTTACTGTTGTGTCCGTCGCAGGAAGGAAGCTCGGAGTCAGTGACTGGTTTATTGTGCTCCATGAATAGCTTGAAACTCTCAGTGAAAACAGCGGCTTTTTATTCCCAAGCCGCGGCGGCCGCGGCCAATGGCACCGCTTCGAATCTCCTGCGATTAGTTTCCACCAATCGCGGGGACTCACAACGGGCCAATCAGTGCGGCTCGCCGACCAATCCGGTTGCCGGCGCTTTAGCCAATCGCAGCGCGGCGCTTACGAGTATGCAAATGACTGTACAGAACACCCCTCCCTCTTGGTTTGGTCCTACGTGACGTAGTCCCGCAGGTAGGCGGGCCCGTACTCTGCCTACTGGACCTGCGCAAATTAGTTGTTGTTTGGCTCCCGGCCGGTTCGGTCGGGTCCTCTGTTTCTCTTGGCCTCGTCGATGGAACCACCTGGAAGGTGTCGCCGGGCCTCTTGTTGCAGCTCCCCCCTGGTCTACCCGGGTTGGTTGAGCTGCGACTCTCGCCGCTCCCGCCTAGTCTTTCTGGGCTGGTTGAGCTGGCCTGGCTGTTTCTTCCTGGTGAGGCTTCGAGCTGGCTGTTAACCAGTGAGTATTGCCGGTTATTTTCTATTATTTCTTGATTCTCTGTATATTCCCTCCCCTCTTGGTTTGCGTTAATGGGGTTGTCTGTGTTTGATTGCGTGTCGGTTGTGTTTCTTGTTCTTGATCTTAATTGATCGATGTGGCGTTTCCATGTCTGTCCGTCAGTTGTCTGCAGTCGGTACGAGTGGGGGCCTGTCAGTTGGGTTATGGTTGCCAGTACCCATAGTGGGTCTCCGGTAAGGTTTTTTGCGTAGACTGCGTCGCCTGGTGCAAAAACCCGGTGCTTGCTTGATGAGTCTGGGGGTCTTTCCGGGTTGTATGTGGGGTGTAGTCTGTCGAGTGGGGACCTTAGCTTTCTCCCCATTAGTAATTCTGCCGGGCTTTTGTTCGTCGTTGTGTTTGGGGTTATATGTTGTATCAGAAGCATTTTATTTATCTTTTCTTGTATTTCCCCGTGTTCGATTTTTTGGATGGTTTTTTTTGTAAATTGAACCATCCGTTCCGCCCTACCATTAGCCGCCGGATGTGCCGTCGCTGTCAGTGGGTGTCGTATGCCCCGTTCCGCTAGGAATTTTTCGAATTTTAGCGAGGTGAATTGGGGCCCGTTGTCTGACACGATGACATCTGGGAGGCCGTGGGTTGCGAAAAGCTTGCTGAGTATCTGCTTGTCCATGCCTGGCCACCAAGCGTAACTTCTGGCCAGGGCTTTTGTCCTCACAATGCCCGGGTGCCCTTCGTGCAACAATTTTAATACTTTCCCTTGCAATTTTTCTGGTATGACCACCCTGTCCCCCCATAACAAACAACCTTTCTGTAATGACAGTTCTGTTTGCCGGTTCCGGAATGTCCTGAACAATTCATCGTTGTCTTGTTTCGGCCACCCTTTTTCTACCCAATGTAACACCCGCGCCAGATGTTTGTCTTTATTAGTCTCTCGGGCAATGTCTGACGCGGTTATGGGTAGGTCGGGCAATGTCTCTATGCTGAGGGTGGTCGTTGTGGGGGCTGGGTCGGTGTCTAGGTCAGGTAGTGGCGAGCGGCTCAGTGCGTCTGTGTGGGTGATCGTCTTACCGGGTCGGTGTGTGAGCCGGTAGTCGTAGGCGGCGAGGAACTCGGACCACCTTGTCATCCTGGGGGATAGGATGTTCGGGGTGGCCTTGTTCCCAGCCAGGATTCCCAGCAGTGGCTTGTGGTCTGTGATAATGGTGAATCGGCGGCCGTAGAGGTACTCGTGGAACTTCTTTACTGCTGCGACGATAGCCAGGGCCTCCTTGTCCAGTTGGCTGTAGTTCCTTTCTGGTTTGCTGAGCGTTCTTGAAAAGAACGCGATGGGTGCTTCTTTTCCGTCCGGGAGTGTGTGGCTGAGGACGGCGCCGACGCCAAAGGGTGAGGCGTCGCATGTGACGGTGAGGGGTAGGGTCTCATTGTATTGGATGAGGACGGCATCCGAGGTGAGCAGGTCCTTGGTTTTCCTGAATGCGGTTTCCTCACGTTTCCCCCAGGTCCATTTGGCCGTCTTATCCAGGAGCCTATGCAACGGCTCCGCTGCGGTCGCCTTTTGGGGCAAGAACACATTGTAAAAATTGAGTAGTCCCAGAAATGCCTGTAGCTCTGTTTTGTTCTTGGGTGTGGGGGCTTCCTTGATGGCTTTGATTTTGTTTTCGGTTGGGTGGATGCCATGTCGGTCTAGGAGGTATCCTAGGAACTCGACCTGCTCTGTGCACAACTGGCATTTCTCTCTCTTCACTTTTAGTCCGGCCCCTTTGAACTTGGCTAGTACCTCCCTTAGGCGACCCTCTAGTTCTTCCCGGTTGGTTGCCGACACTAGCACGTCGTCGAAGTATGGCACCACCCCTTTTATTCCCTGCAGCAGTCTCTCCATGAGGCTCTGGAAAATGCCCGGCGCCACGCTGACTCCAAACTGGAGTCGGTTACAACGGAACGCTCCCTGGTGGGTGACTATGGTTTGCGCTTCGGCGGTTTCTGCGTCGACCGGCAGCTGCTGGTAGGCTTGCGCCAGGTCGAGCTTCGCAAAGACCTTGCCCCCCCCAGTGAGTGTAGTAGGTGTTGCACTACTGGGACGTGGTAGGCGCTTTGTTGTAGTGCACAATTGAGGGTGGCCTTATAGTCCCCGCAGATTCTCACTGACCCATCTGGCTTAACTGGGGTGACTATTGGGGTCTCCCATCGGGTGTGAACGAGGGTAGTTATCCCTTCCAAGCTGCAGGGCTCAGTTTTGAAGGTCCTGCACGAAGGCCATCCTGGCATTGTCAGGATGAAGGCTCTGGCTCGCAGTTACGTGTGGTGGCCAGGCATGGATGCCCAGATCACTAGCTGGGTGAACGCTTGCCAGCCATGCCAGGCTACCAGGCCTGTTCCACCCACATCTACTCCAGGCAGGTGGGAAGATTCTGGGGCCCCTTGGTCCCGGTTGCACATGGTAATGGTAGACTCCTTCTCAAAATGGATAGACCTGGCCTTACTGACCACAACAACCACACAAACTGTTACAAAGGCCCTAACTAGGGTATTCGTTACCCATGGCCTCCCTGACACCATTGTGTCTGATAACGGTTTACTTCCCCAGTTTACTTCCTGTGAGTTTGAGGTTTACTTAGCCAACCTAGGGATCAGGCATGCCCTCACAGCTCCTTTTCATCCTGCTAGTAATGGCATGGCTGAAAGGGCAGTCAGGTCAGTTAAGGAGGCCCTGGAAAGTTTTGGCCTGATAGACTGGCACTCTAAGCTTTCTAGGTATCTGTTAACCCAACATACAACCCCCTGTGCCACTACTAACAAATCCCCAGCTGAGCTCCTTATGGGCAGACGCCTGAGAACCACCCTGGATAGGCTCCATCTTCATTATGTCCCAGTCACCCCCCTGGGATCGGATAGCTAGACCAGGGAGTTTGCTCAACATGACCAGGTCTATGCACGTAATTACGCAGGTCACCCCGTATGGGTGCCAAGGCAAATCGTGGCAGTAACTGGGCCTAAGTCCTACAGGGTCTTGCTGCAAGACGGTCGTACCTGGCGCCGGCACATCGACCAGCTGAGAAGGCACTGGAGCGTAGCTACAGATGACCCTCGTTACATGCCAAGCGAAACGGACCCACCGACGCATGCAGAGGCTTCCCCGGGACACTTCAAGTGAGTTAGCCTACCTGGACTGCCACCTGTTCCTCGCCCAGGGTCACCCGACGACGAGGCTCCAGTTCCTTCGAGTCCCGAAGCAGCCCAGCAAGCGGAGGACTTCTCTCCTACGGCAGCTCCACCAGAACTGAGGCGATCTGGCCGCCTGCGCAGACGCCCGGCCTACTTAAGAGACTACGCATGCTCCGTGCTAGGGGAAAGGAGTGTTGCGTTCAACAGAGTAACCTGCAGTCTTCACTGCGGTCCGCGCTTCTAGCGGGAGCGCGGACCGCTCCCATTGGTCGATGCCGTTTGACAGCCAGCTATAAAAGGAGCTGTCAAACGGCATCAGCTGTTGCCGCCAGCTGACTGCCCTGTTAGCACGGCAGCCACGGCAACCCTTTATTCCTTGTAATAAAGTTTCACTTGACGTTCGCTCCGTGTCTGCCTCAGATCATTACCCGCCGCTCCACAACAATACCGTTTCCTGGACCAATCATCCCTACTCACGATCGCTCATGTCCTAGTCGCCTGCCATCTTGACTATGGCTCTACATGGGGCTGCCCTTGAAAAGCATCTGGAAACTAGATGGTTCAAAATGCAATGGTTTTGTGCAGACCTTGTTGAGCACATATGTCACCTCTCCTGCGGGAGCTGCATTGGTTGCCAATTTGCTTCCAGGTGCAATTCAAGGTGCTGGTTGTCACCTTTAAAGCCCTTCATGGTTTGGGACCAGGTTATCTGAGGGACTGTCACATCCATCTGACCAAGAGTAGAGAGACAAGGAATGTTGTAGATCCCATCCCCTAAAGAGATACATCTAGACCCAGAAGAAGGGCCTTCTCCATGGTGGCCCCCTCCCTCTGGAACATCATCCCCCTGGAGATTAAACTAATCCTCACTCTGACTATCTTTCAGAAAGCCCAGAAGACTTGGTCCTGCCAATGTAATCCAGAACAGGATAGAGCTTATTAAATGTCCAGTATGAGTGTGTGTTGTTGCCGGGATGGAGGGATGAGAAGGGGGTTATTATTTTATTATTTTTATTTCTTTTATATTGTGTTTGTATTTCCTGTAAGCTGCCTTGAGTTGCCTGTGAGCAAGTAGGCAGCTGTGTAAATTTTCCAAATAAGCAAATAATCTCTATTCGCTGAGCAAGTTTGGAATTGTGCATACTCTTAAGTAGCTCCAATCAATGATAATAGAGGAGGATTGGCTATTCAAACATATGCCTATTCATGGGATGTCTGAGAGATCATCTTTCTTTTTGTGTTTAACAATTAATAGATTGTTTAGCATGAAGCTACTTAAGTAGGTTAACTATTAGTGTGGAATACAGTAATGTTAGCATGTTAATGACACATCACTTCTTAATGTCACACAGATGTGATCTGGAAGTCCTGCTCGATGGCCTGGAGGCCATTAGAGCCAAAACAAGATTGAAGATAGAGATGCTGTTTGTTCAGCAATAATTTGGCAAGATTTTGTCAATATAGCTTTAAATAAATAGAATTAGATCATCTGGTTATGTCTGGACTACCTAAGTTACCATTAATCCTGCAGGTTTAAGAATACAATTCTCCTACCATTTTCTTTACAGGATGAGCCTCTTCTAAGCTTCTTACCATGCCCAGTGTCTAGTTGTGGGCTATGCAGTCACACATTTGACTCTTCCTTAGGCAGCCGTCACTTAGTCCTGTCTCCTAGTTCAGGGGTCCCCAACCACCGGTCCGCGGACCGGTACCGGTCCGCGGGACAACTCCTACCGGGCCGCGGCTTGCTGGGCGCTGCCATCTTTTTTTCATGAAAAAGTGCTTCCGGTGAGCTTTTCCGGGTAGAAAGCTCACCGGAAGCACATTTTCATCAAAAAAGATGGCGGCGCCATTCGTGAGCTTTTCCAGGTAGAAAGCCATTTCTACCTGGAAAAGCTCACCGAAGCGCTGGCGCCATCTTTTACATCAAATTCAACAAGGTCTTGTGAAACAAATAATGGAAGAGGACTTGGAATTTGAACTCTTGCTCTTTATTATGTATAATTATTTTAAAGCCTATTTCAGGAAAGCATCAGACTATAAAATAAGTTATTACAGCTCCTTAAAATTGCATTATAATCATCTATCTAGATTTCCAGGGTTGTAATTATATTGCTGCATATTAACTTGTATAGTGTCAATGTCCTTTTTAATTGTTTATTGCTGTTGAAAGATTTTCATGATACTGGAAAAACACTTTTTTTAAAAAAACAGGAACCTTATGGTAGCTTTTCTATATCTTTTCTCATTGGAATATAAAATGGTGGAAAATAGTTAAACTTTTGTTGCTAGCTACAAGGTTGTTTTTTTCAAGCTAGGAAAATAAAATACATATTTATTTGGTTCAGTGGTGGTTAAAAAGCACAGGAAAAAGCATTGACTGAAAGATAAACAGAGCACAAGCATGTTTTAAGAATTTTTAAAGATGGTTTATTTTTTGTTTTATAATTATACTAAAAAGTAATTCATAATTAGAACTATTTGCAGCTTTATATAGTAAGTCTATTTGTAATTTAATAAACCTATAAAAATAATTGCTGCAGATATTTTAACAATAGTAGACACAAACTATAAAGGAGGAATAGTGTTGATTTTTCCTTCTAAAATAATCATAGTAGCCATGATTTGAGAGGGTCTGTCAATTATTACTAAAATTTAGGTAACTACTTTTATGAGACTGCACTCCTGTTTATTATACACTCCCTTAAACAATTGGAAGCTACAGGGAGTAGAAGGTAAAAAGTGGAGAATGACTGACCTGAGCCAGAATAGCAATGCTTTATTCTTATGGATCTTACAACCTCAAAACAAGACTTTCAGATGAGCAAAATAACACAGTGTGTGGCAAACAATGTTACTATGAATATTTTGCGAATGCAAAATTTTGTCAGGTAAACAAGCTGATTTTTGCAAACCCTTTCAAAATATTACCTTGTAATAACCATGTTTTCTCAGAAAGAGAGGGAAAATGTAATGTTTATATCACATGAAACCATAATTTGTTTACTGAACAAGCTATGATTTGCTAAGGCAACAAACTAAACCATAAGACTATATTCACAAGTTACAGTACTGTGGCTCCATTTGCACAATAAGCGACAATAAGCCATAAGCAAACAAACCACTATCTACCATAACAAATTGTATGGACATTACAGGTTGTCCTCAACTTACAACAGTTTGTTTAGTGATAACAGCACTGGAAAAAGTGACATGATTGTTTTGCATACTCACAACCATTACAGTCTCCTCAGGGCCACGTGATCAGAATTTGGACATGCTGATTTTTGCAAACCCTTTCAAAATATTACCTTAAGTAATAACCATGTTTTCTCAGAAAGAGAGGGAAAATGTAATGTTTATACCACATGAAACCATAATTTGTTTACTGAACAAGCTATGATTTGCTAAGGCAACAAACTAAACCAGAAGACTATATTCACAAGTTACAGTACTGTGGCTCCATTTGCACAATAAGCGATAATAAGCCATAAGCAAACAAACCACTATCTACCATAACAAATTGTATGGACATTACAGGTTGTCCTCAGCTTACCACAGTTTGTTTAGTGACAACAGCACTGGAAAAAGTGACATGATTGTTTTGCATACTCACAACCATTACAGTCTCCTCAAGGCCAAGTGATCAGAATTTGGACATGCTGATTTTTGCAAACCCTTTCAAAATATTACCTTAAGTAATAACCATGTTTTCTCAGAAAGAGAGGGAAAATGTAATGTTTATACCACATGAAACCATAATTTGTTTACTGAACAAGCTAGAAGGTCACAAAAGGTGGTCACATGATCCTGGGACACTGCAACCATCATAAATATTGGTTTTTGGTTTATATTTATGATGGTTATTGGCAATTGGTTTATATTTATGATGGTTGCAGTGTCCCAGGATCATGTAACCATCTTTTGTCACCTTCTGGCAAGCAAAGTCAGTGGGGAAGCCAGGTTCATTTAACAACTGTAGCAAGAAAGTAAAATGGAGCAAAACCCACTTCACAACTATTTCGCCCAGCAGCATAAATTTTGGGCTCAATTATGTTTGTAAGTCCAGAACTACCCTTATCAGATCTGGCCTATCAAAATTCATATGGCCATCAGATGGTAGCAAAGTTAGGTTTTTTTTTTCCCCTGTACAATACAATATTATATCTCCTTTCCCCCTTTTCTGGTCATTTGGCATTTCTGAAGCCCAGATTCAATAGCCCCAAATTTAAAAAAAACTAGATATTTTTTGTAAACACATTTTCTTCTAAGTATACTTTTAGCTAGTCTTTAATTTGTAATATAATTGAACATTTCTGGGAATCCTGCCTGCCTGGAAAACAGTTGCCAGTTTTAAGTTTGACATACCTAGTCTCCTAATCCTAGATTTTCTAGATTGGTGGCATATAAGGGCATTGTGCTAGAGCCTCACATTCTTCTCTCCAAAGCCAACTATATCCTCTTTTCTCTTAGTAGTCTCCTAGCTACAATTTACAGATATGATTCATTAGCAAAAGAACCCGGAGCATGAGGTGCTGAAAGGGTTAAGCTAAGGAAGCCTCACTGAGTTTCTTCCCTTATGCAAATGATTTGCTTCACCTGTCCCAGGAGGTGGAGGATAAGAAAGCTCAAGGGCAGGGTGGAGCTAGGGGGGAAAAGCCAACTGAGATAGTCGGGAGCGAGCAGCCGCCTCTGGTGACTTATCTTTACGTCTTAGGTAAGTAAAAGTCTGAATGTTGAATACTTGCTGAATATTTTGAATAAGAGGCTGAACAGGGAGGGTGTGAACCAGGGTTACTTTCCTCTGGCTGAAAGGGAATCTGGGGGTAGAGGCTACACTGCACCTAATGCTCTGTGTAACATAGCATTCCTTGTAAAGATGTTCCAGGATTTTTTAGTTTTCTCACATAATACTTAAAAGAGCTTAATTATACGCAGTCTCAGTTTTGGCAAGTATGGTAAATCCTTTACAAACTTTTGGTTGTTCAGTAGTTTGTGTCAGAGCAGGTAAGATAGTAACCTGATAGTATCAAATAGTGTAGTTGGCCACGTCTGACAATCTTGCTAGCAAGAACTTTATTTACGCTGGAGTAGAATGATAAAAGTGTGAAACTTTCCACTTTGCAGTTTTTATCTGAACTGTATTCAGGGGAGAGTCTGATCAAAGCCTTTTTACATGTTTACCTAGGAATAATTCTAAGTAATTCCTTGATGTTTTCCTCTTGGCGCATCTGCATTTAATTGCTGCATAGTATGCTAAGCCAGAAATGTTAAATATTTATTAATTAAGCAAATATAATAGTCTAGTTTGAATAAAACACTACATACACAGTACACCAGGGGTCTTCAAACTTGACAGCTTTAAGACTTGTGGATTTCAACTCTGAATTCTTCCTCCAGTCAGGTTAAGCTCAGGAATTCTGGGAGTTGAAGTCCACAAGTCTTAAACTTACCAAGTTTGCAATACACCCTAATGCTTAAAGGAGGCAACTAAGCCAAGTGTTTGCCTCTCAAACATTTGTTAAACTTTTGGTTATTTTATTCTGCTTTTGATATCAATTTCACCAGAAGAACCTGATGCAAATTGTAAAGCAAGGCGGTGAGAATGTTATAGTTTGGGTTTGCTGCATCAGGGCAGGTCCCTACCATAGAAAGCACTGTGAATTCTTCATAGTACCCCAGGGCGCTTGAGGATAATGCAAGATCCTTATATCAGGGTTAGAAGGTTGAAACTCAACATGGACCTTGCAATGTGACAATGTTTCTAAGCATTACAGTAAATCCATCAAAAATGGCTGAAAAGCAAGAAATGGAGAGTCTAGGAAGGCCAAGTTAAAGTCTATATCCAGGATTTGGCTATATATAAAACCCATGCTCAATATTTTTGCCTCTTATTTTTTCCCCACAGCAACAGCCCTGTGACTGGCCTAATCACCTCACCCCCACTCTCCAGCTTTCATGCCTAAAGGAGGCCTAAGCACTCTGTCTCTAGATTTCTAGGCCAACACCATCAGCATTTTAAATGAAGAATTGCAGTCTTTGAATCCCCCCCCCCCAAATATGTCTTCCTATATTATAGCCAAACAATTATTTTTTTCCTTATTTATCCAGTTTATATTGTTCCAGAAGTCTTTGTCTTAGGTTTTCTCAAGCAAACTTTAGATTTCTTTCTGGATGACAAAGATTTCTCCCTGGCATATCTCTCATAGGGATTTAATTTATGCAGCTCTCTATTGGTAGAATTATTCACCTTCGGAGCAATAGTGTTGAGATTTACCCATGTATATTATGAAATTTTGGGGACCTTGGAATCTTCTTTCAGCTTTTTGCATTCTACTCTTCGGCTGAATTTGTTGAGATGGCCTGTCCTGAGTACGTTGGCATTTGTAGGAAATTTCCTCCTTCTGTGGAATGATTGGTGTCTAGTTGTTTGGTAATCTTTTTTAATTCCTACCTAGGTTCATAGGCATTTATATCCTTCTTTCTGAAAACCCCAAAGAGCACTCAAACAGCAACTGCACTCAAACTAAATACCTGGGATTTAAATAAGACAAGTTCCTCCCAGATCCTTTCTAACAGTGTTCTAATTATTTTCCCCCAATCTGGTGCATCTGATTCTAATTTTAGGTATCTGTAATGATAAACATATTTAATGTATCTTTTCCACATGCAAATTTTATTTTTATTTAAATTATACAATTAACACACGTAAATGTTGCATGATATGTGTAATACCAGTATGCCCCTTAATCAGTATTGTTAAATGAAGATCAAATATCTATATGTTAAAGTATATTGGAAAAGTTTTTAAAACAGTGGGGATGTACTCACTGTTTCATTTAACTTTATGTGAAGTAGATTCTCATTTGCCTTATCCAGCCAGAGTTGAGCTTCTAGGAAGATGCCCTTGTTTCATGATTTCATTTCTTGACTTGCATACTACACCCATGATTTTGAACATTGCTGCAGTTTCTACACCCATATCATTGTTGATATCAGGTCAACAATAACACACTTTGGGGGAAGACCTAATATTTAAGCAATTCTTCAAAGAACAAAAATGTATTAATGTAGGCATCTCTGTTGCACTTCTTTTTCTTTCCCCATTCATTCCTTCAATGCCAATCTTAGGAGAAATCTAACAGTAAAATAGCAAAGTCACATTTGATATTTGATTATCGCCTCACAATTTTCTTTTTTAATAGCATCCATGTCTTAAAGCAATGAGCCCAGTTTGCATGTTGGAAGAACTGGACTTGTATAATCATAACTCAAAAGTACATTTAGCCAACATTTCTCTTCCCATCAACTCTTAAAGCTGATAAGCCATTTCTAGACCAGAGGTGTTTTTCAGCAGGTCTGGATAACTGGTAGCAGAAATTTTGAGTAGTTTGGAGAACTGACAAATACCACCTCTGACTGGAGGTTTTACAGTATTCTTCCCCTGCCACGCCCACCAAGCCACACCCACAGAACCGGTGGTAAAAAAAAATTGAATCCCAGCACTGTTCTGGACTTATCAATACTTAAGAACTATACTAGTCATAATTGTCTTTTGGTCCTATGGCTTGCCCCTCTTTTAATCCTGCAAAATAATTTTTCCTTCTGGCTTTTGGAAGTAAAAAATAATCTCAATGATCTCAAAGCCTAATATAGTATGCATTGTCTGGTTCACTGAATAATTGTAACCTACCTTCATTCAATTAAAATTTAGGAAGGTGCTCCCTCATTTAAAAAGTGTTGAATTTTTGGTGTTCTGGCACAGAGGTAAGTTTTTCTTTTATTCCTATTAGCATAGAGAAAGAGGAAGGGATTTTAGTGAGCTACCACAAAATGCTAGAAAAGAACATTAGATATAACTCATTACCACAGTAACCATTTTATCCCACAAACCCCAACAGGAAGCATGTGAAAGGCAAAGGGTTGAGTTCTTGTTTTGCACTTTATGTTGTGTTGCTTTCTGTCTCTTGATTGGCCTGTGGTTGAGAAAGCATTTTTTTTCCACTCTGCCATTTTCCTTCCGTTAAGGCACTGCTTCTAAACTTTAGACGGATCTTCTTGGGTTGTATTAGAAATGGGTGACTGGATTCCAAATTCACTTTCCTGGCGTACATCATCCCGGACATCAGACTCACCTGAGGTATGGCAATGAGAAGTGTAGGAGATTGCCTATTAAGTCAAAAGACTGCTAAGCTTTGCATGAAAACTATTGAAAGTACTGGACTAGAAATGAGTGGATAAATTCACGCCAAATCTTAATGAAGAAATATCATGCTGCTTTCAAAATGCAGGAATGTAGAAAAAACTTGCAAGATTGGATCTTGGTTTAATTCTCTAGGAAAGTTCTTTGATCCTGTACTAATGTATCTAATCAATTTCTGTCTATCACTGGATCTTCATGATCTACACACTGAATTTCTGCTTAACTGAGATAGTTGTAAGAAAATCAGTGTTCTATAAAAAAAGGGGGGAGGAATCTGAACTACAACTAAATATACCACATAGTAGTAACAATGATGAATTTACATGCTGCCTTTTAATATTTTGGTTCCCTATTTTCATTGAGTGTTAAAAAGGTATTCAGTGTTAAAAAGGTATTTTGCTGCTTAAGATCAGTCTAATAAATGGCTATCACTACATCTTGGAGGCAGCAAAGTCCTTATATTAATTATGCACTGTGTAAATAAACATTTTCTTTGATATCCTGAAGTCTTTGGAAATACAGTAGCTCATAAGAGCTGCGAATAGATGAGCAACATACAACATGAGCTGTAAGGATAATCTTGGAAGATAGGAGGAAGAGACACAGCCTAGATTTTTGCCTGAAAAATAGAGGAATGGGGGTGGAGCAAGCTTCTCAGAGGAGACTCCTAAGGAGACACCCAAAGTTTACAAAAATACTTTCAGGTTTGCAAGATTCAAGTTACCGTAAGCTTATAATCAAGATAGCTTTAGTGCTCATACTTTTGGCAGTTTCTTGTCTTTGCTAAATCCATAATGTGTTCAGATAGGAATGACTGTTCTCAACTCTGTCTTTCTAAAATGTACAAATTACAATGTACTGTGATTTGTTCTTATTGCCAGAGCCTACTTGAAACCAACAAACCAAAATAGAAATTGCTGGAACAGGATAGGCAATCTGTGATGTCCTTCAGAAGTTTTGAACTGAGTCTGTGATTATTAGTTAGAGTGTAGATAGATCAAAGATTATTAGTTTAAAACATGTAGAAAGTGGCAGTTTATGTGCTCCCTTACTTGATCCTTCCGTTATTGAAGAATATTGGCAAAAATGAGAAATTGGCATGCAAAAGGTAAAGGAGAAGGAATAGTTTAAGAGGCTGATTATCTTTACAGGAAGTAAGAGAAGAAGCAGATTAGTTATTTTGGGCTGTCAATCTATGCAAATGAAGAAAAATGAACTCCAGGGGACACTGTTGAACAGATATACATAACAATCTCTAGTCTGCCTCTCCTGTGTAAAATGTGGAGTCTTCATGCCTTTCTGTCTGTAAATGTTTCTCTCCCCCCACCCCCACCCCCACCCCGAACCCATCTTTTGATGGTAATTCTAAGGGAGAGAAATATTGGCTGTGAGCATGTACACAAAGAAAAGGAGAAAAAAGAATGAGATTAGAATGTAGGAATTCCTCCTTTCACCACTTGATCAGATCTCTAAAGGTTTGCAAAAACACATGTACTCCTCAGTAGATCGCAGCTGATCTAGACTGGGTTTAAGCAGGAGAAGTTCTAAATATTGCCTCACCCACTCTGTGGCTGAAAACACATAACCCATGTTATTATTTTATTTATTTTATTATTAACAGTTGGGTTGCCAAGTGCCCAAAATTCTTTGACCATACTCTTTTTCTGCCCTAACTTTCTCGTCCAGACCTGAAAGAAAAACTATCCTCTGAAATTGGAGAAAAAAGCAACAGGCAGCATGTAGCAAATAACATTTGGGGAAAAGATGCTACTGAATATTTTATGCTAAGAGGATGGTTGACCTTCCACAGCATGTTGCACTACAACCTATGCCATTTTAGTCTACCATATTGTGTAAATCCAGCCTATTTTTGAATGAATTGAATGAATGCAGTTTTCTTGACAAGATTTCAGAACTACAGGTGAAAATCAAAAAATCAGAATATCATGCAAAAGTTCATTTATTTCAGTAATGCACACTGCCAAAAGCACCAAAACCTGGTTCAATGACCGTGGGATGACTGTGGTTGATTGGCCAGCAAACTCACCTGACCTGAACCCCATAGACAATCTATGGGGCATTGCCAAGAGAAAGATGAGAGACATGAGAGCGAATAATGCAGAAGAGCTGAAGGCCACTATTGAAGCATCCTGCTCTTCCATAACACCTAAGCAGTGCCACAGGCTAATAGCTTCCATGCCACGCCGCATTGAGGCAGTAATTGCTGCAAAAGGGGCCCAAACCAAGTACAGAGTACATCTGCATGCTTATACTTTTCAGAGGTCTGATATTGTTCTATGTACAATCCTTGTTTTATTGATTGCATGTAATATTCTAATTTTCTGAGATTGTGGATTTGGGGTTTTCATGAGCTGTAAGCCATAATCATCACAATTATGACCCATCACAGCTTGAACTATCTTGCTTTGCATGTAATGAGTCTATCTCATATATTACTTTCACTTTTTAAGTTGCATTACTGAAATAAATGAACTTTTGCACGATATTCTAATTTTTTGAGTTTCACCTGTAGTTATTTCCTTTCTAGACCTGAGAGAAAGTGGCCCAAGGTCACTCAGTTAGCTTTGTGCCTCAAATAGGAATAAAACTCAAGGCCTCTAAATTTCTAGCCTGATGCCTTAACCACTGCACTAACATGGCTTTTCATGCAGTACAGAGTCAGGGATAAATGTAAATGTCTGCACATATCAAACAAATGCAACAGTCACATGATTTGTAGTATATCCTCTTCTGTCCACATCCACCTCTGGAATGAGATCCTCTGGCAGATTTTCATAGAAGTAGTAGGTACTATATCTGGGGAAATGTTTCTATGTTCCCTTCCTTGTAACTGATGAAGGTTTGATGGAGTTGATCATTCTGCTTCACTGTGATAGGTTTTCCTTTGGCAGGCAACCCTATATAGTTAGCACTGAATTGTTGAACAACTTGGATATGTTTTTATCTTATGTCCTCAGTACTTACATGCCAAAGAATAAATCAGCAACTTCCCCATTCAAAAATAGTCCAGAGTCTGTTGGCTTACTTATTGCTGTTGAAAGTAATTTGTGTGTCCACTCTGTGTGCCAATATATAGCAGAATGGTGTTATTTCTCTGTCCAATGTCCATATCAAACATTTCTAAGCCTTAATTCTCTAATATACATGACTTTGTGGCTATCTTTGTTAATCTTGATTCACCACTTTCTTTCTTTTGAAAATCTGTCCCCTTTAGTATCTTTATTTCTATAGATTCCTTCTACTCTGTATGCTCTAAATTGCCAGGTTATAATTTCCCTCATTCTCTTCCATTAATACAAATTAATACACACTGAGTAAAGATGGCTAGGAAAAGAGTCCACCAAATCAAGAATATATTAGGCTGAGGAAGACTATTCAAGATTGTAAGCAGGAGCTGATCTATACCATAGCCCTCAACTATTTTAGTCACATTAGAAGTTTGTAGTCATCAGATTAATTCTTAATTAATTCCAGGGGCTTGAATCTGGCCATTTTTAATTTTTATTGGTCTTCATTCTAATCTAGATCAAAAGTTAAACCGTGATTTCAGTTAAACCTCATCTGGGCAGTGTGGTTTATTTTTCTTGTCATAGTCTAAGTGGTAGAAAAATATTGAAAGGAAAAGGTTGGAAAAAAAGACTTCTTCGTGTAGCCAGTTAAGTGCTTTCTCATTTCTGACCAGGAAAATAATCTAAATTTCTATTTTTTTTCTTCTGTATCTCTCTTACATAATGGGTTGTCAATTATGGGAACAAAAATTCAGCATATCTAAGAATTGAATTTGGCAAGGTTGCCATAACACTGCAGTTGATTTAGAAATATATACTTAGTAGATACATATGCTAAGTAGAGCAATACAAATTCCAATTTTAGCATCACAATTGAGTTAAGATCATTTGAAAGGGAGAACTGAAGATCAGAGTTAAAAAGCAGAAACCAGAGAAAATATTTTTGTCCAACTTTTATTTTGGATTTCAATCTTTTTCTTTGCTATAGATCTACAATATACCTAATGTATAACTAATATTTACTGGAGTTTATCAGTAGGTCAGTTTGACTATTTAATAGAGTTGAAGACAGCAGGTGAGAAAACATTGCATCTTTGGCAAAATAATATACATGTTAATTGCTAAGTTCCACACACCTAGGTACTGGTACCTAAAAGACACAAGTACAAAGGTGAGAATAGGGGAATTAGATGGAATAAACTCCAATGTTAATGTTAACTATCAAATTTAAAAATCATCCAAGCCGAGGACAATTGTCATGGTGAAACTAAGGGAAGCTGGAAGGTATAAGCTGTTCTGTAAATATTACTCTATTTTTGAAATGTTAGAAGGGTACTAATAAAAATGTAATGAGTCATCAAAAGGAACAGTGACAGATTTGAGGGGTACATTGCTGGTTTGATTTACTTTTGAGTGAAACAGAAAAAAACATTGGAGTGGATAAGTTTAATGAATTGTTTGCTTATTAATATAAAAAGTTCAGGCCATTGCAAGCAAGCAGCATTGCATCTCAAAATAATTGTAGTCATGGTATTTCTGCCAAGATTGTTTTCCACACTTAATACACAAAGAGTTTTTAAGATTTCTTTATACTATACAAATGTCTTTTGGAGCAGAAATACTGAGTACAGAATAATTAAATTATTGTATCTACTCTTAACTTGTATGTTATCTTATTTCTTTTGCTGTTTATTATATTGTTTTTTTGTTTTTTAAATGAACTTTATTAGACTATTTTTAATTATGTATTACTTAGATGTTTTATGTATTCCTTAGTAACTAGCCAGGAATTATAGACGTTTAAGCCGTTCAGAGAGCTGGGTAAGGGATAGGTGTCATACAATGAGGTGGTTGGATTACTTTTCTTTATTGTTTTCATAGTTGCTTGAAGATGTGGCTACAGATCCAGTATATGTGAACTTACAAGAACTACAGTTGGAGCACAGTACTACCACTGCCAGAGATTCCCAGTCCCCATTTCAGTTGTGCCTCAGCAACTCTTTGAACAACTGGGAAATTCACACCGACACCAAAAGTGGTCATTTCTTCTATTATAATTCTGTGACTGGTCAGACAACTTGGGAGTCTCCCTTTGGGGCTCCCTTTGGGGATAGTGTGAGTCTTTCCCACTCTCACTGTCCCAGCCCTGTCTCATCTGCTGAATGGAACCAATATGTAGATAAGGCCAGTGGGCAAATATTTTTCTATAATGCAGCAACAGGTGAGACTTCGTGGGAGGCACCCCAAGAAACTTTCAATCCCCCAGAGATGCGGCCTGCATTTACTAGAAGATCTTCAGATCGGAGGGTAGGTGAATGGGAGAAGTCTATTAAAAACATCAAATACAAAGAAAAATGATAAAATAATAAAGTAAAATAAAATATGTTGTGGAGATCAGTCCCACAACTCATAATTATAACTGAGAAAATATCTGGAGAAAAAGCAGATGTTCAGGACCTTTTTAGAGGCCAGCAGGACTGGACTCAACTGGATGTTGGGGTGGTTCTTCCATAATTCTCAAGCCTTGGGGGGAAAACCCTCTAAGCCAGAATCCTTTCAACTGTGTGGGGAGGAAAAAAGGTTGTTTGTGTATTGACCTCTTTTCTAATATTTTTTCAGCCACCAACTCCAGAAACTGACTACCCAAAATTTTCTTCTTATGAACATGAAGTCTCTCCAAAGGAAGGTTATTCTCCAGATGGATCCTACAAGCAATTTGACTATGCTGGTATTCCTTCATCAGACCAGGGTTGTGCTTCCCCTGGCACTTCAGAAACATCAATGTTTGAGGTCCCAGACATGGTAAGAATATCTTGGAAAGACTGGGAGGGAGTGGGGGCACAGAGAGAGATCCAAGGAAGAATTTCCAGACCATGAAACTATTAGCAATGGATTGGCCTACTTCCTGGTATTCTGCATGTTCCATCACTAGAGGTTTTCAAACAAAAGTTAGGAAGCCAATTGGGCAGATCTGAGGATTCCTGCCCTGGGAAAGTTGTTGGATTAGAAGACCTCCAACATAGTTTCAATCCTATGATTCTGCGAATACAAGATTAATTTTACAATGAGGCAGAGACATTCTAATGGTAGAATCAGAGCTGTTTAAATTAAAACAATAATGTAATCGCATAGAACAAGGAATTTACTTTATAATGTATACTGAGCCATGATAAGTTATTCAGAAACCCATGGTTAAGCAAACCACCATTTGCCTCTATGATCCCAGTCACTGAATGAGATAGACACAGTAAAAATGCCAATCTGTAAAACAAATTCTAAAGTTTAATCAATTGGCATACAAATTCATCTGCTGAAAGTAAGAGGAGATAAAATGGGTTATCTACTGATAGGTGTAAATACAAATTTGAGTGTAACAATACAGTAGATCATGATCCTGGTGAACTGTGGTATGAGTGCCTGTATGTTGTTTACTGCTGCTAAAATTATTATACTTAGGTGACCACTTCTGGCAAGCGCCCGAGCACCAGTAGTGGATCTAGTCGTGGCAGCAGTTCTTTTGCAAGTTGGTTCCCCAGCCAGTCAGTTCACCCTGGGTCAAAAGATAAGCAGGTATGAAAGAAAAGGTCTCTCCTTGCTAATAGCAGATATGGTGGGGTTTTGATAGATAAATGGAGAAGCCAAGGGTCCCCAAACTTGGGGCTGGCTGAGGAATTCTGGGAGTTGAAGTCCGCAAGTCTTAAAGTCAGGGGTGGGATTCAAAAATTTTAACATGTTCTGTAAGCATGGCTTAGGTGGTGGGTGTGGCTTGGTGGCCATGTGACTGGGTGGCCATGGCTTGGTGGTCATGTTATTGGCTGTGTGTGGCAAACTCAATATCACTCACATCGAGACACACATCTCCTTGCCTGGCCTCTCATGACTGTGGGGATGCTGCAACAGTCGTAAATGTGAAAAATGGTCATAAGTCACTTTTTTCAGTGCCATTGTAACTTTAAATGGTCACTACACACGAGCAAAGTACCAGCAAAAGAAGAGAGAAAAACTCCAGAGAAGTTCCAGAGACAGGAAATGTAGCCCTGCCAAGAATGTAATAAGGGTTAACGGAGAGGCAGTTTCTGTAAGCAACACCAGAATGTTTCCTTCCTGCCTTCCTTACAGGATTAGGCCAGTAATTTCTTCTAACAGCAGGTTCTCCGAACTGCTTAGAATGTTAACAACCGATTATAGCAAATAGGTGTAAACCTGTAGAATCCCACCCCTGCTTAAAGTTGCCAAGTATGGAGACATCTGGCCTAATCCTTTGCATACTTTGAACCAGGAGAACCTTTTGGAAAGATGAAATGATGGGAATAGGATGGCCAAAATAGCTGCCACTTTCAAACAGCCACTTAGTGCCTACAATTACCATTTCCATGTTGTCCATTTCCTGATCTTATTTCCTTAAATTATAACAGAGTCCAAGCCCCACCACAGTAGAAGAAACTCAAGAATTATTTTCTCTCTAAGGAAGGTGAAAAGGGGCTATTTTAATGAGTTTGAAAATGCAAATATAAAATGTCTACCAATAGGCTCCCAATTTTTAGCATCTTTCCTGTACTCTGGATTAAATTAGACAATATCTGAAGTATTGTATTGTCTTAATTCCTAGATTTATTTCTTAAACTTACAGTGGCCTAAGCCAAATCAAGATAAGCACGCTTGGGAAGTGAGAAGTGCTTAGCCCTTCTCCCAGTAACTTTGGATTTGTTTAAAAGCAATCCTCAATGGCTCAAGATTGTTGCTAGTCAGCTACTGATCCTGTCTAATAGCAGAGCCACCCTTTACTCTGATGATGGGGTTTTCCCCAGCAACTAGGACAAAATTAAATTGCCATTTCTTTTTCTCCACCTTGCCAGCTGAAATCTCTTGAGAAAGCTGGGATGCTATATCGGACAAGAACTGCTGATAAAGGGAAACGGCTGAGGTAAGAGGGGCCTATTGTGTGTGTTTTATGGATTTACTTCAGCCTTTCTGATGTAGGGAGATCAGTTGAGGTTGCCTTCTAAGGTTCTGCTTCCTCCTTGTTCAGTCATTCAAGGCATAAGATATAATCTCTTTCTCTAGTCAATAGCAGCCTAGTTATTAGATAATTCTTAGGTGTTTTAATTCCTTGCCTCTAGATTGGCATAAATCTTTAGCCATTAGTATGAGGAAGAGTTGGAAATAAAACCATGTTCCTGAGTCATTACAAGGAAAGTAGTGGTAGCCATTGAGTTTCGCCCTACTCCACCCAAAGAAATCTTAAACATATAAGTGTTACCATTGAATTGAAAAGCAAGACTCTAACTAAAAATGTGTAGTGGACATCATAGTTCTGTAAGACTTTTGAAAAATGCTGGTTCAGGCAAGGTAGAGCATAATTCCAGAGACTTAAACATATTTTGGGGAGGGAATGCATCACTAATAAATTCACTAACAAATCATTACTGATTAAGCAAAAGCAAGCAAGGTTGAATTTAAATAAAGCAAATAATCAGTACAATTAAAAGCAGCTTTAAGCCAGGTCAGAGGGGAAGGTGTTTGTCAATTGCCAGTTGCCTTCTTTGGCACATTTTCAAGAACTAAATGAGTCTACATTCCCCTGAATAAAATCACTCATTGCAGCATAGTTAGCCACTTCTCAGCTTTTCCTCCCACGCCTTTTTTATTTACTTGTGAGCAATTTGGAACTGAATTATTGACCTTCTGATTGTGTCTCCCTCTCATTCTTCAGCTATATATTGTCTGTCTATCTGTCTTGCATACTATTTTGAGCCTGTTTTCTCATGACGACTGATCATTCATAGAGACATACTCCTTTTGTATGTTGATTATTAAGAGTAATGTGTGTTGAAAAATGATGAGAGAAAAAGGGAATATTGCTGTCTATGTTTGTATAGTTATACTATTTTTTTTCCAAAACCTTACTTTCAGTTTATGTCTATCCAGTTAATTCTATGAATGATGTGTTCTTTCTTTATCTTCTTTTAGGAAGAACTGGGCCTGTGTATGGACAGTCTTGGAAGGTGGTGCCTTAATATTTTTCAAGGACTCCAAGCATTCATCTTCCAGTAGTACAGTAAGTCTTCAGCCTTAGATTCCTACTTTGAGATAACCAGTTGATATTACAGTAGAATAGAGAGTAGATGAAGAAATTCAAATTTATAAATACAGTTAATTTAAAAATAATCTTCCTTTATATGAAGCTGCCTGATTCTTGAGGTATCTTCAGGAGTCTTTTCTTCTCATCTCACAGTTGCATTTGGTTAGTAAAAATCAATTTCCAAACTTTGAAATATGTGTTTCTCTATGAATGAATAAAAATTCTGTTTGGCTCATATAATTTTTATAAATTATTTTTAAATATATATGTCCAGTCAAAAAGAAACATCTGTAACTATGTTAATAATATGACACAACATTAAAAGTAAAGCAAAACTAGTATGAGGAAGACTTAGACAATTACACCGTATATAAAATAACAAAAAAAATACCAAACTGCTTTGAAGTTCTCTTTTTGCCTCTTTATTAGATAAAACTTAATTAAATGATAATAAATGTCATATGAGTCATCCTTATGTGGAATTTTAACAGAAACTTTTCCTTCATTTTGCCTCACACCTTTATTTTACACATTTGATTCATAGTTTCTTCTCTTTTTTTGGAAGCCCTGCAAGTTGTTACTACAGTATGCCCAACTGTATTTGCTAACATTTATTTGATCTTTTAAATGATGACCCTTTTTGTCTTTAAGTCTATTTTTTTGCTTCCTTAAGCTTTTTGTTGGAACAATAGGATAAATGTTTTTCATAAACTATGCCAAAAAGGTTACTGTCCCATACCTCCTCTCTGATAAAATTAATAGATTATTTAGGATGCAATTTTGCCATATTATTCCCAACTATCTTGCCATTGATAATGTTAGCTGTGCAATGAAGTACTATTTTAATGTTTCTGGAGGACACAATGATGAAGATAGTTGCCTTTGTGGATTTTCATCTCTAACAGCTAAACCTTACTTTAAATTAGAAACTTTTCTGTTTTCATTTATATTCACACCAATTGATTAGAAATATGTATGCATAACTAAAATCTTACTCACACGGCATAGTTTGGCCCAAAATCTAGATATCTGTGGAAGCAAGATACATTAGTCATAATAGAATAATTTGTATGCTGGATAGATATAATGTAATAAAGGAAGATGGGGAGTCGGGAGTCCAATCTGAACATTTGTGTTACTTCTACTTTTTTTCTTTGCACATTTAGAAGTATCCCTCTGTGCTAAGCAACCCAGAGTTTAACGTGAATCTTCATGGTGCATCTCTTTCCTGGGCCCACAAAGACAGGTCAAGTAGGAAAAATGTTTTGGAGGTAAGAAAAAATGGCCATCATTGTCAAGTATGCCAGAGTTTAGAGAGAAGGAAAAATGTCCCTATTCCCTGGACCATCTCTGCTGCATAAGGCAAAATTAAAAGGCATTTATCTTATTGATGCAGTCAATACATTTTAGGAAATGTATCTTACGCTATTTGAAGAAAAATGATAAGAGATAATAGGCAACCAACCGATGAACCTGTAGTTATGATGGGGGAGGGCAGTCTCCAAAGCATCCAATTCTTTTTTGTTAACGAATCAGTTTAGTTATTTCTTGATATGGATTACTATTATGGAAATGCAATATGCTTTATCCTAAGTCACTCATAAAATAAGTCTAAAAACCAATGAAGACTTGCAAGTGCAATTTGGTAAATTAGAACAATTTCCAATGTTTGTGGAGAACAACTTTTAGATATCACATACAAATGCTTGTTCTGTTGTAGCTGAAGACACAGGATGGCTCAGAGTATTTGATCCAACATGATTTGGACTCCATTGCCAGCATGTGGCACAGTGCAATTAGTCATAGAATTGGCAGACTGGTATGTCTCTTGTTACTGCATCTATTCTATCCCAAATGAAGCCCAAAACTTTTTCATATACTGTATGTCTCTTGTTACTGCATCTATTCTATCCCAAATGAAGCCCAAAACTTTTTCATATACTGTATAGCCAGGGTGGGAGTCATCAGGATGGTATGTACAATCGACTTTCACTTAAACTCTCAAAGCAGAGAGATATAGCTCTTGTGTTATGGTTCCATATCTAGCCTTTTCAGAGGTTACTAAAGTACAGCAATTCTCATCATTGGCTGTGCTAGCTGGCATTGCTGGGAGTTGAACCTGGAGGGGTACATATGTTTTATTCTTAACATACACCATGGTAAAGTTAAAATCTCTGGGTTATTTTTTATGTTGTGGTTCCTGAATGTAGGTAAATTTCATGCAGATCAGGGGCATTTAAGAGCATCAGAAGAAAGGTTTTTTTTTTTTTAAAAAAAAGTTCCCTTATGCAAAAGCAATACAAGTATTTTCTTTCTGCTAGAAAAGCCTCTTTCTCTCTTTTTTTACAGTGAACAGTTTTAAACACTCTGGTGGGGAAATGTAGCAATTCCTGAGCTTTAAGTCTTGCAAATGTCATTTTGTTTTAAAAACTTTCTTTTTGTGAGCTCAGATAAAAGGAGAAGGGATGGTAACTGATAAAAAAAAGTTTCTCTTTCTCTTCAGCAATGAGCAAGCTGGTATATGACATAAATGTATGCAAAACTTGTCACTGAACTTAACATGCACTCAAACCTCCTTTGTGGTTTTTGCACACAAAGTGATGCTTTTTTTCTGCCATTGCTCTGCCTCTTTAATTGGATTTCATAGGAGCATCCAGATGACTCTCATTTTCATTTGTAAACCTTCCATGTTTTTAAAAAGTATAGTTTTCCATGCATGACCCTTTATTTCCTTTCCTATCCACTTTTCTTTATATATTGATCTTTGAATATTTATTATTACTACCATTGTTGCCTGCCCCCCAAAAAAAAAGGAAGGAAAGATAGAATATTTACCAATTGCTAGTGGGACTGACAATGTTAGGATTTCATAGTTCTAGCTTTTTTGGCAGGTATGACAATAATTGTTCTGTATTTCTTTTGTTCAGTCTATAGATTTCCCTTTGGAAGTGGTTGATGATAATTTAGCAGCTGTAAAATCCAAGGAACAAACCGGAGGGAGCAAAGAGAAAGAAAGTGAAAAAAAGCATCCAGGTCTGTGTCTGTTCATTGGCAATTGTATGTGATTTGAGTTGACAACAGTGATACAATACGTGATGAAAACTAAAATGGAAACATCACATATGTTTGCAGATTAACTAATTCATCAATACCATAGACATACTTATCCACAGATACATGATAGTTTTTCAGGATTAGGATTTGTTAATCCCTCTTTTACCTAAAATACTTAAAGAGGATTTAGTAACCAGGAATCTTTTTTTAGGACTTCAAGTTACCATAAAATTAAAGATTGCTACTGAATTAGAATCTGTTTAATATATTTTTTTCAACAGTGGACCTTTGTTTTTGTTCTGATAAACAATGTTCAAGTTTCGCCAATGAAAACCTGCAATGCAGGCTGTTTCTTTGTTTTGTCTTGTTTTCAAGGGATTCGGTGGAGAAATGGCAAAATGCATGCTGGCCGTTCATTTTTTTTTCTCTTAACTAGGTAAAATTGACAAAGATTTCAACTAAATTTCTATTTCAAGTCCAAGTGACAGGAAGAACTGTTGTAAAAAATTCTTCAATCTACTGAAGACATGCCAACAAAAACAAAAGCAGTTGGCATTTGCTTTCATGAATGGGAAGGGAAAAGAAATAGGAGACAGATCACCTGACTATTAGTGTGACCAAGGGGGAAAATGTGACTGAAATCCAGAAAGGAATTTTGTAAGCCAGTTTAATTTCCAGCTAGTTTATATACAGATCAGCAGCTGAAGGCTGCAGTGTGGAAAAGGCTAAGAAGGAGGCTAAAACTGTAGTATGCTAAGCCACGCATATTGAAAAAGTGTGTGTTTCTTTACAAGTTGTGAAAGAGGTTTGAATATGAATTAACAAGAAGCAATCCTAGAACATAAAGATTAAAACAAACACATAATAGACCAAACTCTGTTATATATCTAAGCCACTTTCCTCTAAATGGGTGGGATGTACAGAATGTCTAACTCTATACCCCGGAAGGGCCCAAGGTTAGGGCAGAGTGCCTTACCAGACTGCAGGAATTATCTTCTGGATAGTCTGGATCCGGCAAGTTTTGATTGGTCTGCTTGCTCAGGAAAGGAAGGATTTTTACATAGAAGATCCCCATATTGATAAAGCTCCTGACGTTTAGGAGAAAGAGTAGCATATATGTAACATAAATATGACTAATGGCATTTGTAGTATGGTAGCAATTACAATATTTTTAAAAGTAATGGTTTTGCCATGCATGACAGTACAAACTTTTTATTTCCTTTCCTATCCTCTTTCCTTCATATGTTGATCTTTGAATATTTGTAAAGGTGAATTCTCCTTCAAGCTGAGCTTCATTTCTACTGATTTCATGAATGTACTTCATGCATTTCGTAATATTCTTGGCAGCAGCACAGAATAGGAACCAGTAGAAAGGGATTTATGAATTGTTTTATTTATTTATGTATGTATGTATTTATTTATTTGTCAAGCGATTATTAGATAACAGGTATAAGTATAAACATGGTTATGAATACATGAAATGGGTACGAATAAGAAAAAGAAACAAACAATAGGACAGGGATGGTAGGCATGTTAGTGCGCTTATGCACGCCCACTGCGGACCTCTTAGGAAAGAGATGAGGTCAATAGTAGACAGTCTAAGGTTAAAGTTTTAGGGATTTGGGGTAGAAACCACAGAGTCAGGTAGAGTATTTCAGACATTGACTGAATTGCTGAATTGATTTTATTCCTTCAGCTGAAAGACTGCACACCCTCCAAAAGACTTATTTTCAATACAAGTGAACATACTATGTAAAAAGCCTCTAAAAATAACCTTGATGGAGAAACTTATATTTTTCTCTTTTTGCTGCTTCCCCCACCCCCTGCGAGAGGTTCAGTAAAAGTTTCAGCACACTTTTAAAACAATGCCCCACTCCCTATTTGACTATTCTAATGCCAGTTGTCCCTTTGCAGCTTTCTGGCACTCTCATGGTTCCGATAGTGATTCCAGCAAAATCCGCTATATGCTCAGGAAATTTCTGCTGAAGCGTCCACCTCTACAGTACCTGAGAGATCGAGGCTACATTAAAGGTAAATTCCCTGGAGAGAAGGAATGCTGCTTAAAAAATGACCTTGGAGTGCCACTCAGGCCCACAGTTGGCTATCATTTGTTGTTAATTTGTAGCCATTTAAAATACTTTTAACATTTAAGTTATAAGGGGCTCAACCACCGCTTGCCAAGTTAATACTGCCCTCTAAATGAAAGCATATTCATTTAGAAAATAATCTGATCCATCTTTCTTGCCTGAGTTGATGTGGGTTTTTTTATGTTGTTGTTTTTGTTTAAATTCAGATCAGGTATTTGGATGTTCTCTTCAAGTTCTTTGTGATCGTGAAAAAAGTACAGTGCCTTACTTCGTCAGGCAGTGCATCGCCACTGTGGAGAAAAGAGGTATGCAATACTCTACATTTCATCTAAACTGAAAATCTGATCCCAGACAGCCTACATCTTCGATTCTGTGATGTGCATCCATCACACAACAACCAGAATTTCCATAACATTTACATTTTGAGTCCTTCGTTCTGGTTTTGTGGCTCATTAAAAGCGCTTGTTGTTTTTTGTACTGAAGCAAAATAAATGCAAAGTGTGAGAAAAGGCCCTTACTTTGCACCTATTTTTCTCTTGTGGAGATACAGATAATAGTTGCCATTTCTCTGTCTCTCAGGCTTGGATATTGATGGACTTTATCGGATAAGTGGTAACCTGGCTACAATACAAAATTTGCGCTACAGAGTTGACCACGGTAAGCTACTGTGACTTGCAAATGGGATAGTTAAGTGAGGCATAATGTCCATTGCCTGTAGAAGATCTCAGGTTGTTCATTTCTGTGAAGATGAATATAGAGATGTATATAGGAGGCTTCCTGAAACCTGGACAGTGTCCAGGGATGTTGGTATCAACATCTTTGTCTGAATGCCTAATAGAAGGATATTATGCATGATATTCTAGCATGAAAGAAATGTTTCCCAA